>NC_057795.1:296844679-296885619 GCF_018294505.1 Triticum aestivum | reverse complement strand
TTAAGCCCTTTAAGTGGTGTCGCTCAGACGCCCGACTGTGGCATTTCCTTTAAGCCCTTTATGTGGTGTCGCTCAGACGCCCGACTGTGGCATTGCTTGTTATTTATTTCATAAATTTTAATACTACTATGTTATTGCATATTCATAAATAACACGCTTGCACGCATCAGAGTTTTATTTATCTTGTGTGACTGACGTCATGAGCAAAAACTATTTTTCAGCACACCATTGTTATGTTATACCTGTGTTCATGATGTTTGCGAGTACATTCAAAGTACTCACTGCCTTGTCCCTGGCTATTGTCTTGGCCAGATTTTTCTTGCACGGAGAGGAGCGACGCAATGACAGCCCCGGAACCTAAGCAACTGAGATAGCAGCCTCACGGAGATAGGAGATAACCTGGTCAGCCGTTCCTGTGGGAATTGGAGTCCCATAGACACTGATGATCCACAGACCGGTTCCGCCATCAACCATTAGAAACCATTTGTTGTACCCACAGGCCAGAATGGTCTTGTACTACATATGTTGTATTTTGCTTGGAATTTCTGTATCAAGTTGGTGCCTCATTAGCTAACAGTTATCCTGGGGCTGATGAGCACAACGGCCATTTTCTGGAATTTAAAAACCGGAAAAACCGGTCGTGACAATCTTCGACTCCCATTTCTCAACAAACTTTCACCTGTGCGGGTTCATATATCGGAGGCCTCATTGCACAGCATCATCCACTCCAGGTGCACTGCCCTAGATTGCTTGGTGCTTGTTTTCACAGTTAGAATCGGTTGTCTCCAAATAAAGTCGCCTAACCTTGTAAGAATTGGAATTTCTTTTGACGGAAGGAAGCTCATCATCCAAGATGCCCCTTCACTTCAAAGGTTGATCCTTGATTCTAGTTATTCACCGTTGCAAATAACCGTCCTCTGTGTGCCTAAACTAGAGACCTTGGGTGTAATACATGATCTCTGTCCTCATTTCAATATGGTGTTTGGCTCCATAGTTCTTCAGGTACTTTATATTATAATCTACACTTGTAACCATAAGCTACATTTTAAATTTCTGTGCATAAGTTATATATCATCTTGGAGTACACATTTTGTACTAATATGTTCTATGCTCAATGAAGAGTTTCTCCATGGATGGCCTATCAATGGTGCTGGATTCTGTCAATATCTTATATATCCAAATGAATAGTTTTGATCTAAACAAGATTATTGGCTTGCTACAATGCTATCCATGTCTGGAGAAGTTGTATATAAAGGTGATAATTTCACGCACATTGGAAGACCGCATGTAGTGTACTAGAATTAACAGTTCAGCTGTTGCTCTTTCGACACTCTTTTTTTAGACCTTAACTATTTTCAATCTTCATGTCTATTTAGGCAACAGGACAGGGTAAGAAAGTTATAACCAATCGGTGGATTCGTAAGCATCGTGATTTTCTCACTTTTCGTGAGATTCGATTGAAGACAATAACCCTAGAACGATATGTAGCCAACCATGCAAACACTAGATTTGTCACATTGTTCCTGCTGAATGCGAGGTTACTATTGTCCATCAGGCATAAGTTTATCAGCAGCATGGTTTTGACGGATGGGTATGTCGAAGAGCAAAAAAAGGAGTTTCAGGTGGGAAAAGAGCTTCTGAACGTGTCGGGCTTCTATTTACAACATATTGTGGTCATAATCCAGTAAATTTTACGACCCAGGATGTTCATTCTATGGACCTGACCGATCCATTTGACTATGACTGCCGAAAACAATGCTAGAGTTAGATGTTGTTGCCCTTTTCAACTTGGGTTTTGTGTAAACCTGATGAACCATTAACCCTTGTGCTTTTGTACAGTTTGTAAGTTGGAGATAGATGTTCTTGCCCTTTTCAACTCGGCTGTGACTGTCATATTTTGTTTCAAACAAGGCAAATGGCTTGCAATTGGTTTAATTTAGAGAGAAATATTGTAACAAATCCCAACCAAGGGAAATAACATCACTCTCGCCGGGTGCTTGAGCTCACTGTGCATTACAGAAGCCAAGTGATTAGCCCCCACCAGCACCCACAAACTTATTTCGAACTAACACATCAAATGGGTTGTAAATTTTCATAGGAAAGGCTGCATGAATGTGACAAATTTGGATTCTGACATTTGGGACCCATGAGGAAATAGCCTATCCAAGGTGGTGTCAACTTACTAGCCAGTCAACAAACGATTCTGTCAACCAGCCGTTGGATTGACATCCAACATCTGTCATGTATCTTCTATCTCTTGTCTTCTTCTTCCTCCAGCCGCCCAAACCAAACCACCCAGTCGGCTCCACCTGCGTCCGCCTCCCATGGCTGGCTGCACCTCCGCCGCCCTACCATGTCCTCCAATGTAGGCTAGTCCCTCCCTCTATTCCCCCACACGTCCTGTTATTCTCCAGCGACGTCAGCCCCAACACGCACCCACACCCAAACCAGTCAACCCTCGTACTCCCCTCCGCCTGCGTGTGACACTCTAAATTTTTTTATTTGGTTTTTATCAAAAACTTTGTGGTTTTTGAGGAGAGGCTATTTAAAAATTTTCTTTTTCAGAAAAACCTTCCACTTAAAAACTTTCTTTGCTTTGGCAAGGATTTTATTTCTTTTCAAACTTTGGTGTTTGATCTTTTGAAACTTCTTCTCTGTTGGTTCTCTCTCAAATTTAATTTTTGAGTTTAAATTGTTTTCTTTTAAAATGAAACTCCATGAAAATTTGGGGATTTTCATATCTTGGAACCACCCTTGACTTTGCATTGTTCCCATGTGGTAAAACCCCTCCAAAACCTCCCCTACACCTTATGATCAACCTAAGTCCTCTGTCCCAACTAATCCAAACAAGTTTTGGATTTTATTCTAATCATTTTTCCTCTCAAAACAAATCTGATAATTATTTGGAGCCTGAGGGATTTTCAAAGCAAGTAACATATTGCATTTGAGTTTTGACCTCAAACCAACTCTCCTGGATAGTCCTTTGTACCCAGAACCCAGAACCATCTTGATCCACTCCTCCTCTTTTCAAAATTTTCAAAATTCAGTCTCTGCAAGTTTGGACCAGATTTGCCAAATTTGATGAAATTCATATCTACACTGCTCCAAAAATTCCACCAAAATTCAGGCAACCTATGTGAGAAATGAGAAGCCACTCCACCAAGTTTCAGCTCAAGGAAAAATCTGCAGAGGCCAAAAGCATTCCGTCGAACACCTTGCGGGCACTGTTACTGTTCAAAATTCAGAAAAATTTAGTCTTCAGTGTCATTGTTCGTTCGTCAGCTTCACTCACGCGTTCATAGTGCATTTGGCACGTTCCTCTCCGCCTCTTCCTACTGTCTGGAGAACCACACGCTCACTTGGCCTCTTCCTGGCGTCGGTGGCACGCTGGCCCGCCCTCGCCGGAGTCTTCTGCGGCGTCGGGACCTCCCGTGGCGGCTGACAGGGGACAAGAACGGCAGCTCAACGCCGTTCCGCGCCGCCCATCGCTCCCTGGCTCTCCGCGTGGCCTCATGCACGCCAGCGCACCCCCGCTGCACCGTCGCCGTGGCCCGATAGCACTAGATGCGCTCTCTGCCGCCAACGGACCCGCGCCGTCCCGTTCCGACCAAATCCTGCCCTAAGCTTCTAATCCAAGTCCGGTTAGCGTCTAAACGGACCCAGTAAACTCCCACGACGGCGCTCGACTCCCTAATCACCCCGACCGAGCACTGCGCCACCGTAACCATCGCCGAAAATCCCCGTTCACGGCCACCGCCTCGGACCGCATATAAAAAGGGCCCCCGAGCTCACCCTCGTGCACGCCTCATCCCCACACCTCACCAATGCCACGCCAGGCCACTAGGGGGACCCCGAGGAGGCCTTCCCCCTCAACTCCGGCCGCCCCGATCCGCCTCGGCCTCCACCACGATTCGCTCCGGTGAGGCCATCTCCGGTGCCCAAACCCCGTCAGTTACTCCCTCTAACTACCAGAAGCCTAACCCCCTCCTCAATTTGATCACTGCAGCTCTCTCCGACGAAGTCCGGAACCACCCGAACCGCCGTCCGCCGGAGCAAAGCTCGCCGTCGACGTGGTGCTCGCCGACCGCCACCACCACCACCAACCGACGCGGAAGGGTGCCCTGAACACGGAGGTACCCTCCGATCTCTCTGCCTCGCCGTGGATCGCCGCCGGCGACCACCGCGGCTCTCGGGCACCGGCGAACTCTGCCGCCCCGTTTGAATATTTAAACCTGACGGGCGGGACCCGCCTGTCAGCCTCTCTATCCTGTCGGAGCGAAGCGTTTTCTGAAAACGTCTTCTGCCGAATGCGCTTTCCCTCTGGGCTGGCGTAGTAGCTACCGAAGCGCTTTCTGTTTTTATAAACTAGCCCCTAGAAAACTTCTGTTTCATTACAGATGAGTCCCTGGACAAAAACCTTTATAACTTTTAAACAGAAAGGTAGTTTTGGTTGATTCTTTTTCTGTTCTCTTTAAAATTTTGTCTAGTTTTTTATCAGATTTATTTGAAAAAAATTTGGTATACTTTTTGTGCACCTCTTGGTATTTATGATAACGCATATACTTTCTTTATACCGTAGATACCGAAGGAGGTGACGGAGCCACGAACTTCACTGAGCTAGGCTCCGACTACTCTGAACCAGGCAAGCATGTTTGAACTTTTGATATGATGAGTGTCTTGGCATGTTTTGCATTTAGTTAGTTTCATGGCATGTTGATAAGCATATCGATGAACGTTATTTTATGCGATAATGAGGTAAGTGAGTTCGATGATCCATAAGTGGATGGATGTGAGTATGAATGGCCATGTGTTGGCATGAGGAAGGGTGTGATGGTAGTGTTGTAGCATGCCAGTCTCATGCCGGACTATGTGACTTCAGTGTCAAACCGTGTCGCTCCAGTTCCTCTCATTTTCTTCCCTGTACTACCACATGTTTTCCACAAGGAATATGGTTTAGTAAGTTGCAAACCGCTTTTCTGGTACACACCAAAAGGAGAGGCCGTGATGATGGTTCCATGGCCCTGGATTAAAGCCAGTCATCCGGTCAGGGGGCATGGGTGTTTCCGGTTGTGACCGAGAGGGGGGCACCCCTTAGAGCGCGCGTATATAAATTTGATCCCATGCTATTCGAGATTGTGATCTCCCCGTCTCAAAAGTTTTTCTTGGACGATGTCTAGGGTGATTCCTAGCATCGAGAGGTAGGATGGGTGTGTACTGGTTAGCTGTGTTTTCTTCCGAAATACCGTAAACGGAACTAGTCCTTCGTGACTACGGAAATCCGTTGGCTATGGGAATAATTTTGTACAAACTCTGCAGAGTCATATATCCCCTCAAAATCATCTATTCCATGTCCAAATTCGTATTATCTTGTCTAACAATGACAGTTTTGATGACAGGGACTCCGGTGATTCGCATGAGTGCTAATTCCGGTTAAATGAATATTCCTGTGGATGGACTAACCCATTTATTCTCATGAATTAAATGTTTATTATGAGTATTATTTACTTATGAATCAAAGCCCTTTCTGTGATGTCGCCCCGACGTCCGACTGTGGCATTTCTTTTAAAGCCCTTTCTGTGATGTCGCCCCGACGTCCGACTGTGGCATTTCTTTTAAAGCCCTTTCTGTGATGTCGCCCCGACGTCCGACTGTGGCATTTCTTTTAAAGCCCTTTCTGTGATGTCGCCCCGACGTCCGACTGTGGCATTTCTTTTAAAGCCCTTTCTGTGACGTCGCCCCGACGTCCGACTTAGGTATTTCTTTCTAAGCCCTTTATGTGGTGTCGCTAAGACGCCCGACTGTGGCATCTTTTTCCTTATATTTATATGTTCACCTTTCGAGGCGTCGCTTTAGACACCCGATCGGTAACTATTTATGTTCTGTTGGGATTTCAGGCAGACTACCGCCGTTTCCCTTTCGGTAACTATTTAATGTACATTGATGAATTTATTCGTGTCACATCCATGCATGCATTTGTTATATCTTATGTCCGAACTGTCTTGCGAGTACTTTCAAAGTACTCACTGGCTTGTTGATTTGGCCAGATGCTGACGAAGGCGATCTCATGGATGAAGAGTTTGATAGCGAGTCCGACACTTAGAGGAGTCCCAGTCAGTCTCGTGCGACCCTGGATTTGGTCACTGTTTTATATCCGCTTCCGCTACCAAATAAATTCATCGAGCCTCACCTCAACGCTCGATGAGATGATAGACTTAGAGTCTTGTATTTCTCTTCCCGCTGCGTTATTCCACCACCGCCCTATCGTCGAGTCAGTAGTATGTCTCCACACCACTATGTCATGTCCGCCATTATGTATAATTATTGGCGTGCTTGTAATAATTTGGTTGAGCAACCGCAGTTCGACCCTGTAATATATTTTATGCTACTGGCTTATTGTATCAAGAAATTGTCTACCAGTGAGGAGGATTTCTCTCATACTGGACTCAATAGATTGGTTTCTCAATAAATATTTTTATTGGAAAACCGGTCGTGACAAGCTTGGTACCAGAGCCAGGCTGACTGTAGGAAGCCACTAGGTGCGATCGCTAATTGGTTATTACCATGATAGAGCTAATTTATATTTTTGCAATTGTAGTCATTTTCTGTCAGTCAGCATAAATTTATGATCTGACCATGCAGAATTTTTGCCTACTTTTGTAGATGGCCGACAACAGCTGCGAGTCTCAGACCTTCGCCAACGTGCCCGATGGGTTCATCAAGCTTCTTTCTTTCATCGTTCAGGTCGCGATGGGGCCATCCGTGCGCCCAGTCTTCACACTCTGCCAGCACCGAGTCAACGACAGTCTGACCATGCACCAGGCCGCGGTACAGTTCAAGGGAGGGCGTGGTGAGTTACGCCGCTTCCAGTTCGTGGGAAGAGCCATGCCTACGGAGAGGCATGCTATGCAGATGGCAGCCCGCGAGGCGATAGCTCGTCTCAGGGATGTCCTTCCTGTGATGAAGACTCGTCGTTACCGTTATCTTCCGTGCCATGTGCCTTACACCTGTCACTACGCATACTCCTGCCCCAGAGGAGAACGAGACGAGGCTTTTGAGATGCTCATTGAGTATCTCCGGGCCCTGGAGGCAGCCTTCGACAACCTAGTGGACGACTTCATAGCTACCCGCATGGACTCAGTCCATGGCTGTGCTGCCAACAGGAGGGAGCTCCTACCCATCGCTCCGCCACTGACTTTGGTCTCATCCTCAGCATCTTATACGCCTACTCGTCGCCTGCCTTCTACCGAAGAATTCAACCAAGTCATTGCACCCACTTCAGCGCGCACTGCACCACCCTTCGCGCCCACTCCTGTATGTGTTGCTCCGCCTCTGGCAACCGCTCCGTCCACTCTGCACAACACTACACGTATGGAGCCTATTAGCGAGGAGGAAGTCGAGTCCCCAACCTCGCTACGCCTCGCCCTTGGCAGGGCAAAGGAGGTCGTCAACATCTCTGCCTGAGTACGCTTAGCTGCCGTGTATTGCACTGCTTTGTAAGATATGTACATAGGTTGTGAGAAGTAGCCTGTTTGCGCATCATGTAGGATCTGGAGAAGTGCACTAGCCTAAATAACATGTCAGGATTATGTACGCATATCCTGAGTGATGTATTGTATAATTACCGCCCGCGTGTAAGATATGTAATGAGCAGTCCTTCTCCGTGCGCAAGTCGATTTGTTTTTCTTAAGTAAGCTGAGTTATTTAATTCTATCTGCCAGCTTTATGCATTTATGGTTTTGTTTTGCGACTCTTTCCGCTTTTCTTATGAGTTTTACAAAATATATCCCCAGAGTGAAAAATGTCTCGTCCTTGGACATGTTCCATGCCAACTCCACCAGAGGAAAATTATGATGCACAACCCAACAACGAGTTCACACAGGGACAGTCAAGCCAACAGGGCAGTGAATCAGCACTTTCACAAATGTGCCGCCTTTATGAGCAGAGTCAGCAACAACACCGTGAGATGATGAACCAAGTCATCAACATGGGGAATCATCATGGACAGTATCAGCAGCATTCCAAGTTATCTGAGCTACAGAAGACACGTCCTCAAACATTTTCTCACACTGACAAGCCTCTTGAAGCCGAGGACTGGCTTCGAGATATGGAGAGAAAATTAATTATTGCAAAGTGTTCAGATCTCGAGAAAGTACTATATGCTCCACACTATCTCACAGGAGCAGCCGCATCGTGGTGGGAGAATTTTCTGCACATGCATCCCAACGAAAATGACATAACCTGGGATGATTTCAAGGAAGGTTTCCGTGGTGCACATATTCCTAAGAGTATTATGAAAATCAAGAAGAGAGAATTCGTTGACCTCAAACAAAGGAACATGACAGTGTCAGATTACAACAGTCAATTTACCCTATTATCCCGCTACGCCAATGAGGAACGTATGACTGAAATCAAGAAGATGGAGAAATTCCTTGACGGTCTGGCGCCCGCGCTTAAATGCCAACTGGTCGTGCACACTTTTCCTGATTTTAAAACACTGGTAGACAAGGCCATTACTCTGGAAAATGAGAGACGCAGTCTGGAAGATATCCGCAAGCGAAAAAGGGACCAGACTAATCACGCTCGCAATCACCGAAGCAAGACAAATTTTCAAAAGGGTGGGACACACAAATTCTCATCCAATGTCTCACGCCCAATCAAGAATTTTCATGCAAGGGACAAGGAATTCACCTATCGCCCCGACGTTACTTGTTACGCTTGTGGAGAAGAAGGGCACTATGCCAAACAGTGCCCCAAGCCAAGGAGTTCAACCCCAAAGCCGAACAACGGCGGCAATAATTCAGCACCCAAGCGAAACAATTTCAATCCCAACAATAACCACAGGAAGGGTCATCTGAACCACGTAACCAAAGAGGAGGCACAAAATGCTCCGGATATCGTACTCGGTACGTTTCCTGTCAACACAATACCTGCAATGGTTTTGTTTGATTCTGGAGCCTCTCACTCTTTCATTTCGAAAAGTTTTGCTTTGCAAAATAATTTTTCAATGCTTCCTTTGGAGAAATCCATGACCATCATGTCCCCTGGGATTCAGCAAGTTACTCAGAATTACTGTCAGAATGTGGTCATTGAGTTCGAAGGATTGGAGTTTCATGCAAATCTTATTGTATTGGAAAATAAAGGACTGGATGTCATCCTAGGGATGGATTAGCTAACCACCAATAAGGGTTTTATCGACTGTTTCAACAGGACCGTAATTCTCACACACGACCAAGGGAAGACAATAAGAGTATCAGCCAAGGAAGGAAAAATACCCCGGCAACCGAGATTAAATAAGGTGGACGTTTCTAAGCTAAACAAGGTTCCAGTAGTGTGTGAATTTCCAGATGTATTCCCTGAAGAGCTGCCAGGCATGCCACCAGACCGAGAAATAGAATTCCGCATTGAGCTAGCACCAGGAACCACCCCCATATACAAGAAACCGTACAGAATGGCACCATCCGAGTTGATCGAGTTGAGGAAGCAAATAAAGGAATTACTGGAAAAAGGATACATTCGAGCCAGCTCCTCACCTTGGGGATCACCAATTTTATTTGCCAAAAAGAAGGATGGAACGCTGAGATTGTGTATTGACTATCGAGCACTTAACATGGTCACAGTCAAAAACAAATACCCGATGCCAAGGATAAACGATTTGTTTGATCAACTTGCTCAGGCCAAGGTATTCTCAAAAATTGACTTAAGGTCAGGATACCATCAATTGAAGGTACGAACGGAAGATATCCCCAAAACAGCCTTCACCTCCAGATATGGACTGTACGAGTTCACAGTGATGCCCTTTGGATTAACTAATGCCCCAACATATTTTGTTCACCTCATGAACAAAGTATTTATGAAGTTTATGGACAAGTTCGTCGTGGTATTCATCGACGATATTCTGGTATACTCCAAGACACCAGAAGAGCATGCAGAACATCTCAGGATTGTGCTAGGAGAGCTAAGAAAACACAAATTGTATGCCAAGTTCAGCAAGTGCGAATTTTGTCTAAGACAAGTAGGTTTTCTAGGCCACATGCTGACTCAAGACGGTATCGCAGTGGACCCAGAGAAAGTCAAGGCCGTACTTGACTGGAAATCACCAGCCAGCGTAACGGACATACGGAGTTTCTTGGGAATGGCAGGATATTACCGCAGATTTATTGAAGGATTTTCCACCATAGCCAAGCCTATGACACAGTTGCTCAAGAAAGATAAGAAGTTTGAGTGGACAGAAGCCTGCGAGAAAAGTTTCCAAGAGCTAAAGCGGAAATTAACAATAGCACCGGTATTAATTGTACCCGACATACACAAGAATTTTGAAGTATATTGTGACACGTCCAGAAAGGGTCTCGGATGCATGTTGATGCAAGAAGGCAAGGTTGTCGCCTACGCTTCAAGGCAACTTCGCAAGCATGAGGAAAATTATCCCACTCATGACTTAGAAATGGCAGCAGTTATTCATGCGCTCAAGGAATGGAGGCATTTCTTACTTGGGAATCGATGTGAAATATATACGGATCACAAAAGTCTTAAATATATTTTCATGCAGCCAGAACTAAATTTACGGCAACAACGCTGGTTGGACTTGGTAAAGGATTATGATGTTGGTATCCATTACCATCCAGGGAAAGCAAATGTAGTGGCCGATGCCCTGAGTCGGAACCCCAGCTCCGACGGAAACTATCTGCACAGCTTGAGGCCCGAATTCCATCAAGAATTTGCCAAGCTCAACTTGATAATGGTAGCAGAAGGCACCATATCAAACTTGGAAATACAACCCAACCTTGTGGAGAAAATTAAAGAAGCTCAGCCCGGTCACCCCAGCATTGAAGGAATTAAAAGAAAGTTGAGTATGGGCAAGGCCTCGGAATTCGTCATAGATAATGAAGGAATATTATGGTACGGAGAAAGGCTATGCGTGCCAAACATAGAAGACCTTAAACAGCAAATTTTAGCTGAAGCACACACCACTCCATATTCGATCCACCCTGGAGGAACCAAAATGTATAAGGATATTCAGGAAAGATTTTGGTGGCACGGTATGAAGAGGGACATAGCCGCCTTCATAGCATGTTGCGACTCATGTCAACGCATAAAAGCTGAACATCAGAGACCAGCCGGACTACTGCAACCTAACAAAATACCTGAGTGGAAATGGGATGAAATAGGGATGGATTTTATTGTCGGACTACCTCGGTCACGACACGGGAATGATGCCATATGGGTCATCACTGACAGGTTGACCAAAGTTGCACACTTTATTCCAGTGAAGACAACCTACACCACTCAGAGGCTTGCCAGGATTTATCTTTCCCGCATAGTTTGTCTGCACGGTGTCCCGAAGACTATAATATCCGACAGAGGCACTCAGTTCGTCTCAAGATTTTGGGAGCATTTACAATAGGCTTTGGGAACCCAACTAGCCTTCAGTACCGCATACCTCCCACAGACTGATGGACAGACTGAACGCGTAAACCAAATTTTAGAAGACATGCTGAGAGCATGTGTCCTCACATATGGAACCAGTTGGGAAGAAAGCCTGCCATACGCCGAGTTCGCGTATAACAATAGCTACCAGGCCAGCCTACAAATGGCACCATTTGAGGCCTTATACCGACGAAGGTGTCGTTACCCGTTAAATTGGTCAGAGACCGGAGACAGCCGCATCTTCGGACCGGACATGCTCAGAGAAGCCAAGGAAAAGGTCAAGCTAATCAGAGACCGACTTAAGACCGCTCAAAGTCGACAGAAGAGTTATTATGATCAGAAACATCGTAGGGTCAGCTTCGAACCCGGTGAGTTCGTATACCTGAGAGTATCCCCTATGAGAGGATTGCAATGATTCAAGATTAAAGGAAAGTTAGCACCAAGATTCATTGGACCATTCTGCATAGTGGCACGAAGAGGCACTGTAGCCTACCAGCTAGACTTACCCGAAGACTTGTCCGACATTCACGACATGTTCCACGTCTCTCAATTAAGGAAGTGCGTAAGCAACCCAGAGAAACAAGTATCCCATGAGAACATTGACGTGCAGCCAGACCTCACTTATCGAGAACGTCCCGTAAGAATATTAGAGGAATCTGAAAGGAGGACCCGACAGAAGACCATCAAGTTTTTCAAAGTCCAGTGGAGCAATCACACCGACAGTGAAGCAACTTGGGAAAGCGAGGATTTTCTTCGGACTGAGCATCCACACCTATTTAAGGATCAGCTGAAATCTCGGGAACGAGATTTTTCCTAAGGGGGTAGGTGTTGTGACACTCTAAATTTTTTTATTTGGTTTTTATCAAAAACTTTGTGGTTTTTGAGGAGAGGCTATTTAAAATTTTTCTTTTTCAGAAAAACCTTCCACTTAAAAACTTTCTTTGCTTTGGCAAGGATTTTATTTCTTTTCAAACTTTGGTGTTTGATCTTTTGAAACTTCTTCTCTGTTGGTTCTCTCTCAAATTTAATTTTTGAGTTTAAATTGTTTTCTTTTAAAATGAAACTCCATGAAAATTTGGGGATTTTCATATCTTGGAACCACCCTTGACTTTGCATTGTTCCCATGTGGTAAAACCCCTCCAAAACCTCTCCTACACCTTGTGATCAACCTAAGTCCTCTGTCCCAACTAATCCAAACAAGTTTTGGATTTTATTCTAATCATTTTTCCTCTCAAAACAAATCTGATAATTATTTGGAGCCTGAGGGATTTTCAAAGCAAGTACCATATTGCATTTGAGTTTTGACCTCAAACCAACTCTCCTGGATAGTCCTTTGTACCCACAACCCAGAACCATCTTGATCCACTCCTCCTCTTTTCAAAATTTTCAAAATTCAGTCTCTGCAAGTTTGGACCAGATTTGCCAAATTTGATGAAATTCATATCTACACTGCTCCAAAAATTCCACCAAAATTCAGGCAACCTATGTGAGCAATGAGAAGCCACTCCACCAAGTTTCAGCTCAAGGAAAAATCTGCAGAGGCCAAAAGCATTCTGTCGAACACCTTGCGGGCACTGTTACTGTTCAAAATTCAGAAAAATTCAGTCTTCATTGTCATTGTTCGTTCGTCAACTTCACTCACGCGTTCACAGTGCATTTGGCACGTTCCTCTCCGCCTCTTCCTACTGTCTGGAGCACCACACGCTCACTTGGCCTCTTCCTGGCGTCGGTGGCACGCTGGCCCGCCCTCGCCGGAGTCTTCTGCGGCGTCGGGACCTCCCGTGGCGGCTGACAGGGGACAAGAACGGCAGCTCAACGCCGTTCCGCGCCGCCCATCGCTCCCTGGCTCTCCGCGTGGCCTCATGCATGCCAGCGCACCCCCGCTGCACCGTCGCCGTGGCCCGACAGCACTGGACGCGCTCTCTGCCGCCAACGGACCCGCGCCGTCTCGTTCCGACCAAAGCCTGCCCTAAGCTTCTAATCCAAGTCCGGTTAGCGTCTAAACGGACCCAGTAAACTCCCACGACGGCGCTCGACTCCCTAATCACCCCGACCGAGCACTGCGCCACCGTAACCATCGCCGGAAATCCCCGTTCACGGCCACCGCCTCGGACCGCCTATAAAAAGGGCCCCCGAGCTCACCCTCGTGCACGCCTCATCCCCACACCTCACCAACGCCACGCCAGGCCACTAGGGGGACCCCGAGGAGGCCTTCCCCCTCAACTCCGGCCGCCCCGATCCGCCTCGGCCTCCACCACGATTCGCTCCGGTGAGGCCATCTCCGGCGCCCAAACCCTGTCAGTTACTCCCTCTAGCTAACAGAAGCCTAACCCCCTCCTCAATTTGATCACTGCAGCTCTCTCCGACGAAGTCCGCAACCACCCGAACCGCCGTCCGCCGGAGCAAAGCTCGCCGTCGACGTGGTGCTCGCCGACCGCCACCACCACCACCAACCGACGCGGAAGGGTGCCCTGAACACAGAGGTACCCTCCGATCTCTCTGCCTCGCCGTGGATCGCCGCCGACGACCACCGCGGCTCTCGGGCACCGGCGAACTCTGCCGCCCCATTTGAATATTTAAACCTGACGGGCGGGACCCGCCTGTCAGCCTCTCTATCCTGTCGGAGCGAAGCGTTTTCTGAAAACGTCTTCTGCCGAATGCGCTTTCCCTCTGGGCTGGCGTAGTCGCTACCGAAGCGCTTTCTGTTTTTATAAACTAGCCCCTAGAAAACTTCTGTTTCATTACAGATGAGTCCCTGGACAAAAACCTTTATAATTTTTAAACAGAAAGGTATTTTTGGTTGATTCTTTTTCTGTTCTCTTTAAAATTTTGTCTAGTTTTTTATCAGATTTATTTGAAAAATATTTGGTATAATTTTTGTGCACCTCTTGGTATTTACGATAGCGCATATACTTTCTTTATACCGTAGATACCGAAGGAGGTGATGGAGCCGCGAACTTCACCGAGCTAGGCTCCGACTACTCTGAACCAGGCAAGCATGTTTGAACTTTTGATATGATGAGTGTCTTGGCATGTTTTGCATTTAGTTAGTTTCATGGCATGTTGATAAGCATATCGATGAACGTTATTTTATGCGATAATGAGGTAAGTGAGTTCGATGATCCATAAGTGGATGGATGTGAGTATGAATGGCCATGTGTTGGCACGAGGAAGGGTGAGATGGCAGTGTTGTAGCATGCCAGTCTCATGCCGGACTATGTGACTTCAGTGTCAAACCGTGTCGGTCCAGTTCCTCTCATTTTCTTCCCTGTACTACCACATGTTTTCCGCAAGGAATATGGTTTAGTAAGTTGCAAACCTCTTTTCTGGTACACACCAAAAGGAGAGGCCGTGATGATGGTTCCATGGCCCTAGATTAAAGCCAGTCATCCGGTCAGGGGGCATGGGTGTTTCCGGTTGGGACCGAGAGGGGGGCACCCCTTAGAGCGCGCGTATATAAATTTGATCCCATGCTATTCGAGATTGTGATCTCCCCGTCTCAAAAGTTTTTCTTGGACGATGTCTAGGGTGATTCCTAGCATCGAGAGGTAGGATGGGTGCGTACTGGTTAGCTGTGTTTTCTTCCGAAATACCGTAAACGGAACTAGTCCTTCGTGACTACGAAATCTGTTGGCTGTGGGAATAATTTTGTACAAACTCTGCAGAGTCATATATCCCCTCCAAATCATCTATTCCATGTCCAAATTCTTATTATCTTGTCTAACAATGACAGTTTTGATGACAGAGACACCGGTGATTCGCATGAGTGCTAATTCCGGTTAAATGAATATACCTGTGGATGGACTAACCCATTTATTCTCATGAATTAAATGTTTATTATGAGTATTATTTACTTATGAATCAAAGCCCTTTCTGTGATGTCGCCCTGACGTCCGACTGTGGCATTTCTTTTAAAGCCCTTTCTGTGATGTCGCCCCGACGTCCGACTGTGGCATTTCTTTTAAAGCCCTTTCTGTGATGTCGCCCCGACGTCCGACTGTGGCATTTCTTTTAAAGCCCTTTCTGTGACGTCGCCCCGACGTCCGACTGAGGTATTTCTTTTTAAGCCCTTTATGGGGTGTCGCTAAGACGCCCGACTGTGGCATCTTTTTCCTTATATTTATATGTTCACCTTTCGAGGCGTCGCTTTAGACACCCGATCGGTAACTATGTATGTTCTGTTGGGATTTCAGGCGGACTACCGCCGTTTCCCTTTTACTTACCTTGTCATGCTAAATTTTGAATGTACATTGATGAATTTATTCGTGACGCATCCATGCATGCATTTGTTATATCTTACGTCCGAACTGTCTTGCGAGTACTTTCAAAGTACTCACTGGCTTGTTGATTTGGCCAGATGCTGACGAAGGCGATCTCATGGATGAAGAGTTTGATAGCGAGTCCGACACTTAGAGGAGTCCCAGTCAGTCTCGTGCAACCCTGGATTTGGTCACTGTTTTATATCCGCTTCCGCTACCAAATAAATTCATTGAGCCTCAGCTCAACGCTCGATGAGATGATAGACTTAGAGTCTTGTATTTCTCTTCCCGCTGCGTTATTCCACCACCGCCCTATCCTTGAGTCAGTAGTATGTCTCCACACCACTGTGTCATGTCCGCCATTATGTATAATTATTGGCGTGCTTGTAATAATTTGGTTGAGCAACCGCAGTTCGACCCTGTAATATATTTTATGCTACTGGCTTATTGTATCAAGAAATTGTCTACCAGTGAGGAGGATTTCTCTCATACTGGACTCAAAAGATTGGTTTCTCAATAAATATTTTTATTGGAAAACCGGTCGTGACACTGCGGCTGGACCGGCGCATCTTCTACGGCTCCTGTTCATTCCGTCCGAGGCCTCGCCATCGTCCTCCGCCTTGGTTCGGTCGCCGTGCATGGTGCGCCGCCCTCTTGCATTGTCAATGTCATCAACAACCGAGATGAACAAGGAGATGACTATACGTGGAGAGGATGACAGTAGGGACCCACCAGCGTCATGGCAGTACACACGCAAGTGCCTCTATATTACAAGCCCAAAAATATGGTTCCTCCTAATGGTTGGACATCTTGGGCTAAAGCCATTGTCAATGTAGTCAATAAACAAGAGAACTACGGTACGAGCGGCTGACACCAGGGACCCGGCAGGTCGTGCAAGTTTTTTTGAGGAACAAGCAGTTGTTATTTATACTAGTTTTAGTGACGGATCAGGGTAACAATGGGGATTTGCGGGGGCTGTGGCCCATCTAGGCAGGGTTTTATTTATGTTTACCACATCATGAGCCCAGTTGTGATTTTTTGCTGCTGAAAATGGCTAGCCCAGTTCTATTTTTTAAAAAGAAATACCCAAAGGAGGCCTACTTGCTTTATCAGCCCTGCTGGGCTGCAAATCTTTCAAGACGAGGACAGTTACATTCGGTTTGCCCAGAAATGGGCTATACATTTTTAAAACACGTCAAACTGGGAATTAGATTCAATTTTTTTCATTACAAGATTTTAAATTCCATTGATTTTTATGTGTGGACAATTATTTGGATTTTTTATTTATATAAATTATTTTTGAAAATAGTTTGAATGTGAATCGATATTTTAGGATTAAAAACAGTTGACCACACCAAAATATGCAAAATTGCGTATACTTTTTAACCGTGGCCACAATATGGGGTGTAATGCTAACAAAAAGAAGATGGGCTCCAAAAAAATCATAAGAATTAGCAAATGGGCTGTGCATTATTAGAAATAATAGCAGATGGGTTGTATGATGTTGTCCACAGATTTGAGGCTGACTTGTGCGTCTACTACAGGTTGACGCGTATGCTTTCCTAAAAAAAGGTTAACGCACAGGCAACACCGTGTCAACTTAGTCAACACACGAGAGCAGTGACTGTTAGATGTCCATCCAACGGCTGTCGTGCTTCTTCAATCTCTGCTCTTCCTGCTCCAGCCGCTCAAACAAGCGCGGGCAAGACCGCCTGCTCCCTCCTCCCGCGGCCGGCTATGCTATCGCGTAGGACTCACTGCCCCACCATACTCCCATCGCTGGCCTAGCCATCCCTCTACTCACCCACACCTGCTATTATTCTCCGGGGACGACAGACGAACCAGTAAACACTCATACTCCCCTCCGTGTGGGAAACAACTGCCGAGCCTTCCCTGGCTCCGTGTCGTTCCCTTCCTAGGCCTCGCTGTCGTCCACTGCCCTAGTGCTCTCGGCGCGGCCTGGTCAACATGGTCAATGAACGACATCCATCCGAAGTGGACTATACGTGGAGAGGCTGACAACGGGGTCCACGGCCGCACGCAAGGAAGTGCCTCCTTATTATGCGCAAAAATAATGATTCCTCCACCTGGCAGCTAGGACCCACCGGAAGGGCTTCTATATTTCGCAAAAAAACATTCCCCCTACTAACATATTGGACCCACCAGCTATATCTTCGCACACAAGGAAGTGCCTCCTTAGTACGCACAAAAAATGAATACCCCCTGCTAGCTGGGACCCACCATAGTGGGAGGCTTACTTGTTGGCCTACTAAGTTGACGGGGACAGAGGGCTTTGTCAACTTAGTCAATATGAATGATTCTAGCTCTAGTGACCGTACGATGTCCATCCAACGACCATAGTGCTTCTTCAACCTCTGGTCTTTTTGCTCCAGCCGCCCAAAGCAGCGCCGGTCGTGCCGCCTGCTCCTGCCTCCTGTGGCCGGCTCTACTACCGCGGAGGCCTCACCGCCCCCTACTACTCCCACCGCTGGCCAGGCCATCCCTCCACTCACCCACACCCCCTGTTATTCTATGACGACGGCAGCCTCACACCGCAGCCGAACTAGTGAACCCTCGTACTCCTCTCCGCATGGGCATCCACTGCTGCGTCTTCCCCGACTCCGCTTCGTCCCCTTCCTAGGCCTCGCCATCGTCCACCACCGTGGTGCTCTCAGTGCGGTGTGGTCAATGTGTTCAACGACTGACTTCCATTGGAAGAGTACTGTTTGTGGAAAGGCTGATAGCTGGGTCTACGGCAGCCGCAAGGAAGTGCCTCCTTATTACGTGCAAAATAATTATTCCTCCACCTGACAGCAGGGACCCACCAGATGGGCCACCGTATTTCACGAAAAAAAACGTTTCCCCCCTGACTGTTGGGACCCACCGGATAGGCCACCATATTTCACAAAAAAACATTCCCCACGCTGTCAGCTCAGACCCATCGAAAGTGCCTCCCTATTATGAACAAAAACACGAATACTCCCCCTGCTAGCTGGGACCCACCTTGGCGGGAGGCTGCGTTGTGGGCCTACTAAGTTGACGGGGACGAAGGGCTTTGTCAACTTAGTCAATATGAACGATTCTAGCTCCAGTGACTATACGATGTCCATCCAACGGCTGTAGTGCTTCTTCAACCTCTGGTCTTCTTGCTCCAGCCGCCGAAAGCAGCGCCGGTCGTTCTGCATGCTCCTACCTCTCGTGGACAGTTGTGCTGCCTCGGAGGCCTCACCGCCACCTACTATTCCCACCGCTGGCCAGGCCCTGCGGTGACGGTAGCCTCACACCACAGCCGAACCAGTGAACCCTCGTACTCCTCTCCGCGCGGGCTTCCACTATCGCGTCTTCCCCGGCTCCACGTCGTCCCCTTCCTAGGAATCACCGTCATCCACCGCCCTAGTGCTCTCGGCGCGGCATGGTCAACATGGTCAAGGAACGACTTCCATCGGAAGAGTACTGTAAATGGAGAGGCTGATAGCTGGGTCCATGACAGCCGCAAGGAAGTGCCTCCTTATTACACGCAAAATAATTATTCCTCCACCTGACAGCAGGGACCCACCGGACGGGCCACCATATTTCGTTAAAAAAACGTTTCCCCCTGAATGCTGGGACCCACCAGCTACATCTTCACATGCAAGGAAGTGCATCCATATTACGGGCAAAAAATGATTCGCCCCCCTGACTGCTGGGACCCACCAGCTACATCTTTGCATGCAAGGAAGTGCCTGACAGTCGGGACCCACCTGGTCGAAGCGTACATAGCGTTGTCATTCTGGTCGCAAACGTGTATGTACATACTGGCCGATGTAGAGGCGCGCACGTGTCGTAGTAGAGGCATGGATGTAGCATGTACACGTACGTACATCGACCAGGGTGCAAGAAAGAAAATACGGCCACGTACGTACATACGGGCGGGGTCTCGAACGCCTACTCGAGCATACGTACGGCCAGGGCTCGTGTACATGGCTGGGTCAGAACGGAGAAACTGCGTTGTCGTCGTGTTCATGGGGAGCCAACCGACTGGGTCGGAACCGAATGTGTGGTCGTGTTCATCTGGAGGGCTTGGACGGAACAACCGATGGAAATGAGGCCCGGCGTACCGCAGAATGGAGGAACCAGCCTTGTGTACGACCGGCCACGTTCGAAACGGGGTCCTGTTCATCGGGAGGGGTCTGGCGTACCGCAAAATGGAGGAAATGTACTTATGTTGGACCTCCTATGGTCGAAACGGGATCCTGTTGATCGGGAGGGGTGTGGCGTACCGCAAAACAGAGGAAACGGACTTGTGTTTGAGCGCTACGGTCGAAACGGGGGTCCTGTTCATCGGGAGGGGTGTGGCGTACCGCAAAACGGGACTCCACGGGATACTGTTGATCTCCACCATTGACCTCCTCCAGCCTCCATGGGCTATTGTTCATCCACCATCGAACCCCTGCAACCTCCACCTGTGACTGTTCATCCACGGGCTCCTGTTCATCCATCCTCCACCGTGCGCTACTCCACTGGCTATTGTTCAACCAGCCCTCTCCACGGGGTCCTGTTCAACCACCCCTCCACGGGCTACTGTTCATCCAACCCTCCACCCGCTACTGTTCAACTAGCCCTCCACGGGGTTGTCTTGTTCATCCAGCCCTCCACGGGGTCCTCTTCATCCAGCCCCAACCGTCTCGATCGGGGTCCTGTTCATCCAGAGGCAACACCACGGGGTCCTGTTCATCCACCCCCACCAGGAACTGTTCATCCAAACCCCCCAGCAACGCTCACTGTTCATCCAACCCCCCCAGCAACACTCACTATTCATCCATAGGCAGCATCGATCGGCTTCAGTTAGCAGCAGTAGCGAAGGAATCGCTCGATTGCTCGGGTTCAGTAACGCGTAGCCTAGAGTGCAATCGCTCGGGTTCAATTAGGCGATGCCTCGCTCTGGTTCAGTGAGAGCGCAATGCCTCGCACACACGCACGTATGGTATGAGAGAAACGCGCATCCCTCGGCCCCCGACCACCCACTGTAACCGGGAACTCCTTGATATTTTCCTCGCCCTTGCTTCTACAACGGTTTTTTCCATCATGGACGCCCCGAAGAATGCCATGCAGCTATGTCTCTGGCCCGCCCAGGATGAAAAGCCCATTTTCTGTCATGATTTTTTGTCATAGAAGTAGGAGCCCACCACATCTATGATGATACCGGGTTTGTCACAATTATCGTCATAGAACTCTCATAAGTATGACAGAAAAAATTCGTTCGGCCCAAAATGTCACGGATGTGTCTATTTTTTTGTAGTGAGTCTCAATGGCATAGTCTCTTGGAGACAACCGAGCAGCTGACATAACACTCTCATAGTTCCTTATTGGCATTGATTTCCTATCTATTAAACCCCTTCAGGCCGACCTTGGCGAGCTCAGCTTTCGCTAGCTCTAACTCCTTTATGAGATATTTAATCTCTTTCCTAGAAAGTTGATGTTAAACACAACAAAATTTATGTCAAACAGATATCGATCCTTAATTCGGCCACCCGTGCGCACATTAAGGCTCAGGGGCTATTGGGCTTCATGCTCATTATTTATAAATATTAAAGGGGCACATCGATCCCCTGATCTGCTGTTGCCACCCAACCAGTGTCTTGGGGGCTACTGCATCACTTATCCAATGCAGAGAATTCAAAGTGCTCAATGTTCGGCATGACAGAACTATGGGCAAGCGCGTCTTCGGACAACAATAAGTACCATCTAGGACTTATCCGGTATCAAGCTAATATATCACGGCGACCTCTCACAAACCCTCTCTCAGGGGCCTATCGGTGGATCATTATTTCCAATATATTACATTGCGTTTCTATTCCTACGTATGCTACCGAGCTAGGAGTTGATCCTCAGGCCGATTTTGCAAATCGACCCGAGTCTCAGGGGCTACTAGGATCAGGAGTTTTATTGTTTTCCTTCAAGTGCGTCTCGAGTTTTAGACCAACACACACCTTGAGGGCTATTGGATATACATATACTAGCTATATATCTCGGCAGAGAATAATTTGCACCAATTAAAAATATTTGAAAAAAATCTGCCCACGGTCGGGGTGGTGCACCACCTCAGAAGCAGTCTGGCATAAAGCTCGGGCGCCAGTGGCTCGCTCCATAGAGGGCATTTCCGGCATTAAGCTCATCTAAATTTGTTCAATCTTCTGAAAGACCGAAGTAGTTTACGACACCTCGGACGCGGACCATCGTTGGGGCTCGGATGTGGTCCGGCATAAAGCTTGGATTTGAATGGCTCGTACCATGGAGAACTTTTCAGCGTTAAACTTGGATAACCTCCTTAAAACTTTTTCAAGCCAAGGTGATCTATGACACCTCGGATATAGTTCGGCGTTGGAGCTCAAATATAGTTCGGCGTTGGAGCTCGGATATAGTCCGACATTGGTGCTCGACTGCAAAAGATATCTCGAATGCAGTCCGACGTTGGAGCTCGGATGCAAGAGGACACCACCGCACGGAAACAACTTCAAACCCGAGGTGTGGCGTAAAGATTAAAAAGGCATTTATAATGGCCGAGAACTTAAAGGGGCTCCTCAGATACCCGGCGTGTAAACTCTTCGGATTCACTTCGGCGATCCTCAAGATCGAAGATGAGATGATTTGTTGAACCAGTTTTCAAGACCGATGACCGAAGATGAAGAATAGTTCGGAAGAATCGGGAGCGTCCCCAACTTGAAGACCGGTTCAGGGGCTACTAACGGTGTCCTGGACTAGGGGGTACACACCACGTCGTCTCCCGATCAGTTGGATTGGGCCGAGGACCCCCATTTCCGTTTACTCATGGGCCAGTTCGGACAGCCGATGTATACACGAGGAAGATTCCACAAGACTTGGTGATCAAGACAGGGACTCCTCTCCACTGGCGTATTCGACTAGGACTCTTGTTATCCTAGGCCTCTGGTACATTATATAAGCCGAGTCCAGGCTAGTCGATAGATGATCATGACATTACTAATCATACCTCTAGGGTTTAGACCACAACATATGATCTTGAGGTAGATCAACTCTGTAATCATACGCATCGAATACAATCAAAAGCAACATGTAGTGTATTATCTCTTCGAGAGAGCCCGGAGCTGGGTAAAATCCCATGTCCATGTTACCATCGATCCTGAGACACGCAGCTTGGGACCCCTTACCCAAGATCAGCCGGTTATGACATCGACACTGCCCAGGTGGGTTGTGCCCACCTGGGGCACCTTCCGGACTCCGTTTTTCTTCTATTTGCTTGTTTCCCAAGAGAAAAAAATCTTTATATACGCCCCAAACCTATTTACCACCGTATTGAGGAGAAATCTTCTGTTTTCTTTTCCTTGTTGTTTTCTGTCAAATCCCATCTACCATGGCCGCTTCAAGCTCCTCTCAGGACAAGTTCTTCAAGAACGTCATCAACCCATAAGTGCGGCAGGTGGTTCAGCACCCTCAGGCCATCCAAATGCATGAGAGGATGATGCACATCCGTGATGTGCAAGTACCCAAGGGGACGGGAACCGTGGAGGCTAGGCTTGAAGCTATCGAGCAGGAAGTCTTTCGCTCCAAGGGGATGGTGGAGAGTGGACTCAATGCCAATCACCTCATGATTACGGACCTTACCCGTGATCTCAATGGCATGTCCATGAAGGACATAGTCTTGACCATCAATGAGCAAATCAACTTCCTTGAAAGCAAGAAACTACCATGAATCGTCCCATGGTGGGCACAATACACCAGGGCACACCAAGCTTGCCTGGCACGCCCAGGTGAGTTGTGCCCACCTGGGACACCTCCCGTAGTCTGTTTTTCTCCCGTATGCTTGTCCTCCAAGATAAAAAATCTATAAATACTTCCCGAACCTGTTAACCATCGTATCGCAGAGAAATCCTTTGTTCTCCTTTTCCTTGCTGTTTTCTGTCAGATCCCATCTACCATGGCTGCTTCAAGCTCCTCAAATGACAAGTTCTTCAAGAACATAATCAACCCATATCTGCAGGAGGTGGTGCAGCACCCTCAGGTCATTGAGATGCACGAGGGGTGCTTCACCTTCGTGATGTGCCCTGTCCCAAGGGGACGGGAACCATGGAGGCTAGGCTCGAAGCTATGGAGCAAGACGTCTTCCGGTGCAAGGGGATGGTGGAACGTGGACTCCATGCGAATCACCTCATGATCACGGACCTCTCCCGTGATCTCAAGGTGGATGGCAAGCCCATAAAGGACATCATCTTCACCCTCAACAAGCAAATTAACTTCCTCCAAGGCCAGATCTACGACATCTAGAACCAAGTCTTTGAATATGAGGTGAGGTTTAAAGGTATGAGTTTGGCTACCATTTGCAGGACCCGTGAGACTCATTCTTCCTCTTACGATGGTGGACCTCTGCCTTGGAAACCCCAGGACAAGATCGCATCTAGTTAATCACCACCACCTACTTCTTCATCACCAAAAGAAAATTGAGTATCGGGTATGAGCACTCCCCTTGGCTTCCGCCAAGCTTGGGGGAGGTTCCCCGGTATCATATCATCCCCACTATATTTTGCCTTTACTTATTTTAGTTTGATCTTTTGCTTTAGATGAATAAAAGTTTAGTTTGATCCTTTCTTTTCGAGAGTTTGCTTAGTGATCTATCCTTGTAATCGTGTGCGAGATATATATAATAAAGTTTAGTTTGAGTTTTTGCTTTCTTTACTTTCATGTTGCAATAAAAAGAAAGGAAATAAATTAAAAAGATCATATGCTAATCCTATGGTAGGTGATGACCCCACATAAGGAAGAGTATAAGTAGGAAATTTTATTAGAGATTGACAAACATAGCATTGGTCAATGATGCAACTCATGAAGGAATTAATAAGGGAAGAGAAGATTCACATATAAATACACTATCCCAGAAATCTTTTGTGATTGTGAGCCCCCATCAAAATTTTATATGCCAAAATTGTTGATGTTGGACAAGGAAGACAACGTAATGGTTTATGTTTGTTCATATTCACATAGAAGTTATATTGTCATAGATCCTTCAACATGTCATTCTTGCCCCTATCTTTGCTACCCAAAAATTCCGCACTAAGTAGAGATACTACTTGTGCATCCAAAAACCCAAATCTTATTTTCAAGAGTCCACCATAACTACCTAGGGATTGAGCAAGATCCCTCAAGTAAGTTGTCTTCAGCAATAAGGCAATGAAAATTGCTTCTAAAAGTTTGACATCATTTAGTGTAAGAGAAAATTGAGCGTTGTACAAACTTGTGATGGTGAAGAATAAAAGCGACATAATGCATAATAAAGGTTTCCATCATAAGGGGCAATACAACGTGGCTTCTTTTGCACTAAGGGGTTGAGCATACAAACAAATAAGCGCATGGCAACCTCTGCTTCCCTTTGCGAAGGGTCTATCTCTTACTTTTATGAAAGAGTCAAAGTTTTTCTCTCTATTCCTTTTTATTTTTCTCCTTTGGCAAGCATCATGTGGTGAGGAAAGATCTAGGCACATATGTCTAGTTGAATATGGGTGCCATGAGTTATTATTGTTGACATCACCCTTGAGGTGAATACGTTGGGAGGCGAAACTATAAGCCGCTATCTTTCTATGTGTCTCGTTGAAACGTTTTGCTCATGTGTATGCGGTGAGTGTTAGTTATCATAAATGTCTATATGATAGTTGAGTATGTGGACTTGCCTAAAGGCTCCGATACGTGACCCTTCCTGAAAAGATGATGAATTGTACTTGCAAAGTTGACTGAGAACATAGTTTGTTCGTTTCTAATAGAGTTTATGCTTTATACTTCAACTGTGTAATGAATTGTCACTTATTCATGGGAAGTCTATGATAAAAGTTCCATGATAAAAGTCTTATGTTTAAATTTGTTGTTGTTATAATAATCTACATGCTGCTTCTATGTCCGTATTTTGTGCTTATCAACACCTCTCTCTTTAAGCATGTGGACATGTTTTTCGATTTCGATGTTCCCTTGAGGACAAGCGAGGTCTAAGCTTGGGGGAGTTGATACGTCCATTTTGCATCATGTTTTCCTACTGTTATTTATGTTGTTTTATTGTATAATAATGGTTTTTGGAGTAATTCTAATGCCTTTTCTCTCATAATATGCAAGGTATGCACCAAGGCGGAGAATTCCGGCACCTGGAAATCTGGAACTGAAAAAGCTACGTCAAGCTACCTATTATGCACAAGTCCAAATGAGCTGAAACTCCGCGAGGATTTTTTATGGAATATTTAACAAATATTGGAGAAAATAAGTACCAGAGGAGGGCCACCTGGAGGGCACAACCCACCTGGGCACATCAGGGAGCCCAGGCGCGCCCTAGTGGGTTGTGCTCACCCAGGCCCACGTCTGGTGCCCACCTTCTGGTATATAAGTCATTTTGACCTAGAAAAAATAAGGAGAGGACTTTCGGGACGGAGCACCGCCATCTCGAGGTGGAACTTGGGCAGGAGCACTTTTATCCTCCGGTGGAGCGATTTTGTCGGGGGAACTTCCCTCCCAGAGGAGGAAATCATCGTCATCATCATCACCAACAACTCTCCCATCTTGGGGAGGGCAATCTCCATCAACATCTTCAACAACACCATCTCCTCTCAAACCCTAGTTCATCTCATGTGTTCAATATTTGTACAGGAACTATATATTGGTGCTTGTGGGTGACTAGTAGTGTGGATTACATCTTGTAGTTGATTACTATATGGTTTATTTGGTGGAATATTATATGTTCATATCCAATATGCTATTTAATACCCCTCTGATCTTGTGCATGATATCATTTGTGAGTAGTTACTTTTGTTCTTGAGGTCACGGGAGAAATCATGTGAACTTGATATGAGTTCGATATTTTGATAGTATGTATGTTGTGATTCCCTTAGTGGTGTCATGTGAACGTCGACTACATGACACTTCACCATATTTGGGGCTAAGGAATGCGTTGTGGAGTAGTTATTAGATGATGGGTTGTGAGAGTGACAGAAGATTAAACCCTAGTTTATGTGCTATTCCGTAAGGGACCGATTGGATCCAAAAGTTTAATGCTATAGTTAGAATTTATTCTTAATACTTTTCTCGTAGTTGCGGATGCTTGGGAGGGTGTTAATAATAAGTAGGAAGTTGGTTCAAGTAAGAACAACACCTAAGCACCGGTCCACCCACATATCAAATTATCAAAGTAGCAAACACAAATCGAATCAACATGATGAAAGTGACTAGATGAAATTCCCGTGTACCCTCAAGAACACTTTGCTTACTATAAGAGACCGTTTTGGCCTGTCCTTTACCTCAAAAGGTTTGGGCTACCTTGCTGCACTTTTGTTACTACTATCATTACTTGCTTGTTACAATTTATCTTGCTATCAAACTACTTTGTTATTACAATTTCATCACATGCAGACATTACCTGGCTGAAAACCACTTGTCATTTCCTTCTGCTCCTCGTTGTCTTCGACACTCTTACTTATGGAAAAGAGCTACAATTGATCCCCTATAATTGTGGGTCATTAGAGAAATGCAGACATGTGACATGCAAAGCTTCATTTATTAGGTTTTAGATTCATATTGCATTGGGACATGTGATGTTATAGTAACTAGCTGAGTTACTAAAACTACCTCTCTCCTCATTAACTCATTGCCACATAAACAAATTTGCTGAGTTGGACTCGCTGTTACTACAGAAGTTACTCCCACTATGGCTAGTGTTAATCTAGTGGAAGTGTTGATGTGATGTGATGCTACTTACTTAAGGGCACTTTCATACTATCAATGTAGTTCCAATTATGACACAATAGATGTTGCTATTAATCATATGCCACTGCAAATAACTATCATTGTTTAAGTAACTATATTTCATATTTGCGCAAACATGGATGTCTGTCTCCATATGGTTTCTATCTACGCAATCAAAAGTACACACCTTAGTTTTACTAGAACTCCACAAAATGAGATGGCTATTCCTAGCTGGCGTCATCTAACCACCCGTCTTCCAGGTATTCCTACATTAGTAGTAACTAGGTAGAATGACCAACACAATCTAAAGGAAGCTGATTCGTACGTTTTGCTTCCTGGTTGCAGTGCAGGGACGAGCGAAAACAACTGCATCCTAGTTGGGAATGCACTTTCTCCCAGTTCATCCATGGAACGAGGACTAGCTGGGATGACTGTACGAAGGTTTTTGGGACTGGTGCGTGGACAAGAGGTATTGTGGTATGCTTATTTCTGCAAATAGCGGTGCTTAAATTTAGTGGAACTGCACAAGAAGTTCAGATGGTCAGTACACTACATGGTTCAGTTCAGCATTCCAACTGAGAACACAATTATAATTGGTTATTCTGGAGAGAACCTAACCCTGGATGGTGGCAGAGAAAAACCAAAGTGAACTAAAGAAAATAAAAGCCAACCTAGGGAGGCCCTTTGTTTAGAGAAGCCTTGCTTGATTTTTCCTGATTTGTAAACCTTCTCACAACTTTTTCTTTTGCTGTGAACTAGTATATGTTTGTTATGTTCTATGAATCATTGAGATGTATAAAATTGCTTAACTTATGCTTTTCTAGTATTTTATGAAGCCGAGTTTAATCCGAATGTTCCACGTGAACGCTAGACTAGTGTGTGAACGTTTGGAATTTACATTGTGGCCTCAGTTAACTGCATGAACCACTGTAACAAGATACATAGTTGCTTATAGGTCAAACAGTAGATTATTGATTGTTAGCTGGTCGATAGCCTACTTTTTTAGTGTTGAAGCACACTGAGCCAATGTTCCGTGTTTTGGACAACTGCCTACAAGTAGGGTAGCACCAATAGTGTTTACAAGTACTTAACCAGCCTTACGTACCCTATGTATACGTTGGCGCACAGTTCTCGAACGAGTACTCTATTTCATCAAACACACACCGCTCGTATGATAAACCGTGACAACTTATGTCTTACCATGCCATATTCATGAAAAAACTAGTGAGGACGCATCTGTTTCGGCAGCAATTAGGATGGTTCTCACATGATTCACGGACAAACAAAAGCAACAGCAGTTCCCATAGACAGATTCAAACAGAGTACTAGCCCCAGATGGCTCGATAATAGGCAAGGTTCGAATAATTAGATACAATCCAAACTACTATTAAACACTTGCTGGGGAAACTATTTCATGCATTGATCTAATTTGGTATGGACACAAGACGGACCTTGCCATGAACATCATCGAGGGCGTCCGGTAGCAGCTCAATCCTGTGAACCTTCTTGAAGATAACCTTGTGGCCTTTCCACTCATAAACTTGTTTATGGACGCATGCCACGTCATCTTCCTGCGTAAGCTTGACAAGAACAGTATGCCTCACAAATGAAGGAGTAGCTTTGAACTTCTAGTTCTTCAGTACACCCTAGAAAACATGCCTAACAACAGTGAGGCCGGAATACATCTTGACATTGGTATAAGTGCAAATGGCTTCCAGGATCAAACATCCTAAGAACTCTGTTTTCCCAGTGCGTATATTCAGGTCATCTGCCTCATCGCGAGTGACATGTACAATCACACAACCCTTGTCTGCATCAGGGCTCTAATTGAAACAGAAAAAAATTCTGAATTACTTTACAATATAAGAAACACAACTTATTTAAACCACTATGTAGAGTCAAAAGTATGCATGACAGGGAAGGTAGCATGGCATCGAAGCTAATAAAATTTTGCATTATTTATCACCACATACTTAGATGTAAAACCACAATCGAGATCGACAAAGAAGAAAATAACTTTCGGTAGCTCAACAAGGGGGGACACATCCTCAAATGGGGAAAACTGCTCCTACAGGTCCATGGGGGTTGTAACCTCAAACCGGGCGTTGACCATCTCAGTAGTGGCCGTGAGCGTATCTGGGGTCGGCTTGGTGGCTACCTCCATCTTCTTGGAGCTCTCTGTCCTATGGGGATCAGCCTCCCACATTTGCTCCAACATCGACAGATCTTTGCCTGGTTCTCCTTGGTCCATCACGAAACTGACAAATATTAGGAGACCACTGAAAGGAAAACACAATCGCAATGACAATGAAACAAAAAAGAGAGTGTGGATCGGTTACTGCTTTGCAAAAGTTCTTTTTTCTAAACGAAAATATACCAACATCACCGATCCGCTTACCTTCCCTTCATTGGGAGAGAAGAACATTGGCAGATGCGAGCGTTGGCTTTCTTGAATACGGTGAGGGAGAAGGGGATTCAACGAAGAGTGAAAAGATGGTTGCTTTGTCCGTCAAACTTAGACTGCGGGGAGGTGGTGTTTTGTGATACGACAGCTCGTTACTGTCGCGCCACAACTGGGGTGACTCTACGCCTGCATACTGCCTTCTAATTTGGTGGATGGCATTTGGACCCGCGCACTGCATGGCCCGCATGTCGGTGAACAAAAGTAAAACGATATTCAATAGAGGGAGACATTTCAATGACCTCGAAGGAGCCAAAAGCAGTAGTGTTTCCACTGTAATAGTAGTAATTGTTTTTCTGGGTAGATGTAGAGTATCTCCACTGTACTAGTAGTAATTGTTTCTATAGGGCCAAGACAAAACAGCCCATCCACCCTAGTAAATAATAAAATCAATTCAAAAGCCCATATATTTACTTAATGAGAGGCGCTAGCCACACCCAGCACACCGCCACCAAAAAATCCTGGGTGCTCTTCTTCCTCCTCACTCCCACCCACCTATCGTCAGCTCTCTCCACTCATACCCCCAAATTCCTCACGTCACTCCTACAGAAAACCCCAGCTCCCCTTCTTCCTCACTACTACAGAAAAACCCCAACTCCCCTTCTTCTTCACTCGTACTACAACTAGGCTCGTCATTCATTACTCTGCTCAAATCCCTGAGCTCGACGCGACGCCCTCGAGGAAAATGGAGTTGGCTCACCCCAGTGCCAAGAAGATGAGGCTCCCACCAGCGGTGATACCTGTTGTAGATCCTGCACCAGGCAGCGCGGGGAGAAGCGGCGAGCCCACCCCCACCGGATACCAGGAACCCGTAGAATCTTGGGTGGCCCGCATCACCGATCTGCCAGACGCCATCATTGGGGAGATCATCTGGCTTCTCCCCACCAAGGATTGCTGCCGCACCCAAGTCCTCTCAATTTGGTGGCGCCCTCTATGGCGCGCCGCGCCCCTTAATCTCAACTGTCGTCAGCTATCTCTCTTTAATGATTTTGAACTCCCCAGAGCCAGCATATCCTCCCACGAAGGCTCCGTTCAAAGCCTCTGCATCCCGTCATGCTACCTTTGCAAGCATACTATGCCCTGCATGGTGGACGCCTGGCTGAAATCCCCTGAATTCACGGGACTACAGCTGCTTGAGTTGAACTATTCCCCAGGAAATCACCTACCAGATACCGAACGCCATGTACTTGTGCCCTCGGCACCGATGTCCATCTCGTAGTTTTCCTCCTCTCTCCATACCGCCACCTTTGCGTTGTGCAGCTTACCAGACAATCTGGTACTAAACCTTCGACTCTTATTTCTCATAAAACTTTCACTTGTGCGAGTTCGTATATCGAAGGCGTCATTGCATAGCATCATCCACTGTAGTTGCCCTGCCCTGGAGTGCTTGGTGATTGTTTTCAGAGTTAGAATCGATTGTCTCCAAATAAAGTTGCCTAACTGTGGGTGCAACAAACCCTGGGTCTGTTGCCCAACTGTGCACATGCACAAGATCAACATTGGAGCGCCATCTCAAGTCAGAGGTCAAAGAACCAGGAGATTTGAAGAACCAACATGCAGCACAGAGAGACCAAGACCAAGCCAGAGGAGTAAGATATCGGCAAAGGAAGGGCCTCCCTTGCCAGGCAGGCGAGCCCGACAAGGGGCGAGGCCACCACCAGAAGCAAGAAGCCAAGACTCCTCGACAGAGCCTCACGGGGGCTCACGGGTGCTGAACCACCCCACCAACCACTCAAGCGCGACCCACGTCATCGATCAGTGCGGTGTAATGCCGCAAGATGATTAAGTGGCAGCCATTCACCACATGGCGGCCATTGCCCACAGAAGAAACCCACAAGTGACACCCGTCCTACGACGTGTCAAGAAAATAGGCGTGGAGCTGGCAAGATAGCCCGGTAGACCTTGCTAGGGACCGGTGACGTGACACTAAGCGGTGCATTTAATGCACCCTGTCAGCCCGCAGAGTTAGGTATGATAGCACTGTTTGCTATCATATCGGAGGATAATGACCAACTTGCCATTGTTGTGACCCCTTAATCTCTAAAGGGAGGCCCATGGCACTAGGTTAGGGGGTTGGAAAGTTGATGAACCCGAGCCACCCTACGCGTGTAGTCGCTGCAGCTCCGAGGCAAACCTTGCCGGGAAAGTGTACTACGCACCACCACGCCCATTCCACAATAAATCCACAAAAGCAGGAGTAGGGTCCTACGCCTCACGGCGGCCTGAACCTGGGTAAATTCCTCGTGTTCTCTCTGTCATGCTGTCTTGGGCTGATCTGATCTTTGTGCAACACGACGTCCCCCCGCCGAACCAGCAAGGGGCCGCCCGGTCCCATAGGTGGCCGTGGATATCCCGTGACATCTTTGGCGCGCTAGGTAGGGGGCTCGCTTGCGCGAACTGAAAGCATGCGCAGCGCGTCATCTTCATTACCTTCTTCGTGTTTGACAACGCCATCGACCATGGTACCCAAGAAGAAGAAGTCCGGCCCTTCGGCCTAGCCATCCACCTCTAAGGTTCCGCTGCCCACAGCCTCAAATGCTGTTGTGGATGGGGAGACGGGCGAAGACATGAGCGCCGCTGGGGGTGTGGTAGGAGCAGGTGACACCACCGCCAGTCCCCCTACGGCCGACATGGGGGCTGAAGGTGTCGAAGGAGATCATCATCTACAGCGTCTCGATGGTTGTGTTCCACGAGGTGTGGACGAGAGGGTCACTCCGCTCGCACCCCGTCCTCCCACCGGCAGATGCAGCCACATCAACGGCGCTCGGTTCGTGGTGAGCCATCGCCCTCCAGCCATCCCTATCACGGGGGCGCTCATGGCGCATGTGCCTCCTCCTGGGCAGGCCGACCCGACCACTGCGCTCGACGGAGCCCCAGACCCTCGAGCACCATCGTCCCACGCCCACGCTGCCCCGGTGGTCATTCCGCAGCAGCGTGGGCACGCCGCCACCGCTGTCGCTATCATTGGCACTACTAGGAGCCAAGCGACGGTTCGGTCGACGTCATCGACACCATACCAAGCACAGCCACGGAGGCTATGGTGCAAGCTCAGCTACTATTGAGGTTCCCACCAGCAGCTGAGCAGATGAATGAATGGCGTGCCACCATCCAGAGCCTTCTCGGTTTCGCCGAGGCTGGGGGCTCGCGACGAGCTGGCCCGCCACGACCTCCCCAAGCGGCTGCAACCGCCCGCATTGCTGGCCGAATGGAGGGGGCCGTCCCCATGGTGCAGTCCCCACCACGACAGCCGGCGCGGGCGCAACAGAACCAAGACCCTGAAGATGTCTCGATGGCCTCTTCTGACCCTCGAGGACGTCTAGGCCAACGTCGAGCCCCGAAGGATAGGCGGCGGGGAGATGCATGCGCCGCCCTAGATCAGCGCCACAACGACCTCCAGTGGACCAACGGGTGCGGTGACCTCAACACTGACGAGCCTGTGCTCGGTGTTGATGGGTGCCTACCTTTCGAGGTCGACTGCCCTGCCTTCACATGAGAGCTGCGGCAAGTCCGTTGGCCGTCCGTTTGCACGTTCAAGACAGAAATACCCGAGAAGTACGATGGGAGGCTGAACTCGGCAGAGTTCCTGAGCATCTAGACCATCACTGTTCAGGCTGCCAGGGGAAGAGATGAGAAGGTGTTTGCCAACTACTTCCCTTTGGCCCTCAAGTCCAATGTGAGGTCTTGGTTGATGCACCTGCTAGAGAACTCCATTTCTTCATGGGCAGATCTGTGCCACGAGTTCATCGGTGCTTTCACTAGTGTCCACCAAGATCCCGGCAGGCCCAGCGACTTGCAGCTTCTCCAGCAGAAGGAAGGAGAAACCCTCCCTAAGTATTTACAGAGATTCAGTAAAGTTCATAGAAATATTCCAAATATCCATCCGGCAGCTGTTATAGAAGCCTTAAAGTCCAATGTGTGCAACCATCGCATTCGTTCTAAGATGAATGTATGGTTGCCCAAGATTGTGAAGGAGTTGTACACACTGGTGGATAAGTGTGCTCGGATGGAGGAAGGAAGGAAGTTGCTCGAAGAGGAGGATTTCATCAATGTTGATTCTGAGGATGAGGATGAATCAACTAGTCAGAGAAAGGGCAAGAAGCGCAGCAAGAGGCCAAGAGATAAGGCAGTGATGACCGTGGAATGGCCAGGCACACCTCGTGCTGGCAAGAAGGCAAAAGCTGAGGCCCCCGGCAAGGAATCTGCCACGTGCGCTGCCTGCCGGGAACCCGCTGCCGCGGAAATAGTTGGGAAAGGTGATGGCCCGTTGAGGGAGTCCTGGATTAGGGGGTGTCCTGATGGCCGGACTATAGCCTTTGGCCGGACTCCTGGACTATGAAGATACAAGATTGAAGACTTCGTCGCGTGTCCGGATGGGGCTTTCCTTCGCATGGAAGGCAAGCTTGGCGATACGGATATGTAGATATCCTACCATTGTAACCGACTCTGTGTAACCCTAACCCTCTTCGGTGCCTATATAAACCGGAGGGTTTTAGTCCCTAGGACGAACAACAATCATACCATAGGCTAGCTTCTAGGGTTTAGCCTCTCCGATCTCGTGGTAGATCTACTCTTGTACTACCGATATCATCAATATTAATCAAGCAGGAGTAGGGTTTTACCTCCATCAAGAGGGCCCGAACCTGGGTAAAAACATCATGTCCCTTGTCTCTTGTTACCATCCGCCTAGATGCACAGTTCGGGACCCCCTACCCGAGATCCGCCGGTTTTGACACTGACATTGGTGCTTTCATTGAGAGTTCCTCTGTGTCGTCATCTTTAGGCCCGATGGCTCCTCCGATCATCAACAATGATGCGGTCCAGGGTGAGACTTTTCTCCCCGGACAGATCTTCGTATTCGGCGGCTTTACACTGCGGGCCAATTCGCTTGGCCATCTGGAGCAGATTGAAAGCTACGCCCCTGGCCATCAGGTCAGATTTGGAAGTTTGAACTATACGGCTGACGTCCGCGAAGACTTGATCTTCGACGGGTTCAAGCCATAGCCAAGCGTGCCGCACTGTCACGATGGGCATGATTTAGCTCTGCCGTCGAACAGTGCCCTGGGGGTCGCGCCAGTGCCCGCTCCGACCCTTAGTTCGGAGCCGATTGCACCGATCGAGGACGGGTGGCTGGACTCCGCCTCGGGGGCTGCGATCTCTACGGCAATTGAGCCAAACACCAACCCTGTCCTTTGCGAAGCTCATGACTCCAAGGTGCTGCACTCCTCTCCGGACTCCAAACCTTCCGTGCCCCTGCCAATTGAATCCGATTGGGCGCCGATCATGGAGTTCACCACCGCGGACTTCTTTCAGCACTCGCCCTTTGGAGACATCCTGAATTCACTAAAGTCTCTCTCTTTATCAGGGGAGCCCTGGCCGGACTATGGTCAGCAAGGTTGGGATGCGGACGACGAAGAAATTCGACTCCCACACACCACCCACTTCGTAGCCACTGTCAAAAGATTAAACGATGTGCTCGACTTCGACACCAAAGACATCGACGGTATGGACGACGATGTAGGAGACAAACATGAACCAGTACCTATAGGGCACTGGACAGCCACCTCATCTCACGATGTATACATGGTGGACACACCTAAAGGAAGCGACGACGAGGAACAACGGTACGCCACGATGGATCATTCCCTCGAAAAGCAGTCAAAACGGCAACGTAAGCTCCGCTCAAAGTCCCGCCTCGACAAAGACAGCAGCTATGCAGACCCAGCCATAGAGCAGGGCGAACCGGTGGATGACGAACACGCTATCAAGCAACCATCCGAATAGGACAACCTGGATAAACAATCCGTCCCCGGCGAAGATAACAGTCCGGACGATTTCACGCCGGACAAGTTGCTGGAGCAGAAGAACCTCCACAAAAGGCTCGTCGCCACTGCGCGTAGCCTGAAAAGGCAGAAGCAGAAGCTCAAAACAGCGGAACATGTGCTCAGAATTAGATGGAGCAAAGTACTCAACACCGCAGACAAATACGGCGATAGTCGCCGAAAAAAGAGCTACCCGGAGCGAAAACTACTGCCCGAATTTGTCGAGGAGGTCGTAGAGCCCCCGCAATCAAAGAACAAGGAGACCACCCGGTCGGATAGACGACCACATGGCAAACATACAGCGGCAAATGGCGCTGCACACAAGGCGGCACGCGATCCGCACACGGATTTGCATCAAAAAGATGGCCTAGTTAGGTCTATATACGGACCAAGAAAGCAAGCTCTAGTAAGCAATGTAACACGTCAAGTATCCGAATATTATGGTACACCTAAATATAGGGGTGTCGCACACCCCCTATGTTTCACCGATGAGGTTCTGGATTATGAATTTCCAGCGGGATTCAAACCCGTAAACATAGAGGCATACGACAGAACAACAGACCCTGGAGTCTGGATCGAGGATTACATCCTCCACATACACATGGCTAGAGGAGATGACCTCCACGCCATAAAATACTTACCCCTCAAGCTCAAAGGGCCAGCCCGGCATTGGCTCAAAAGCCTCCCCAAAAACACCATTGGAAGTTGGAAAGAGCTCGAGGACACTTTTCGGGCAAATTTTCAAGGGACCTAAGTCCGACCTTTGGATGCAAACGATTTAAGTCACATAACTCAACAACCCGGAGAGTCAGCTCGAAAATTCTGGAACAGATTCCTTACTAAAAAGAACCAAATAGTCGACTGTCCGTACGCCGAAGCCTTAGCAGCTTTCAAACACAACGTCCGAGACGAATGGCTCGCCAGACACCTCGGCCAAGAAAAGCCAAGAACAATGGCCGCATTAACAAGCCTCGTGACCCGCTTTTGCGCGGGAGAGGATAGCTGGCTGGCAAGATGCAGTACCAGCGACCCAAGTAAATCCGAAGTCAAGAATGGAAACGGGAAACCGCGACGCAGCAAGGACCAGCGCTGGACAAAGGGAAACAGCCCGAAGAGCATGACAGTCAACGCCGCATTCAAAAGCTCACGGCAGAATCATAAAAAACTGCCCCTTAAGGATAACAAGGACGAGCTATCTAACTTAAACAAAATCTTGGACAAGATATGCCAAATCCACAGTACTCCCGGGAAGCCTGCAAGCCATACCCACTGAGATTGGGTCTTCAAGCAGTCCGGCAAAATCAACGCCAAACACAAGGGGCTCGACACACCAAGCAAGGAAGATGACAAACCCCACAAGCAGAGCACCGGAAAACAAAAGAATTTCCCACAAGAAGTCAAAACAGTCAACTCACTTTACGTGACAAAAGGGAAAAACAGAATGGCGCCCATAGAGATACGCGCCATACGGCCTATCCTAGAGGAGTCCTGCCACTGGTTGTTAAAACCAATCACCTTCGACCATCAGGATTACTCTAGAAGTATCCAGAATGCAGGATGGACTGCCTTGATATTAGATGTGACAATCGACGGACTCCAATTTACACAAGTCCTAATGGATGGCGGAAGTGATCTAAACCTGCTATATCAGGACAGAATCCGCAAAATGGGGATAGACCCAACCAAAATTCGCCATAGCAACACTTCCTTTCAAGGGGTAATGACAGGCCCATATGCCCATTGTACGGGCTCTCTACTGCTAGAAGTTGTGTTCGGCTCACCCGACAACTTCCGCCGCGAAAAGTTAACCTTCCACCTCGCCCCATTTGCAAGTAGCTACCAAGCACTACTGGGATGCAAAGCTTTCGCCCGCTTTAACGCAATACCGCATTATGCATCCCTCACACTTAAAATGCCTGGTCCGCGAGGCATCATCTCCTTAAAAGGAAATATCGAGTGTTCCTCGAGAGCATAAGATTGTGTGACTGCCTTGACAGCCACACACGAAACCGGCTTCACTAATCAAAGCACCTAAACAGGTCGTTCAGACCCCGGACACGGTTAGACGAGTCCGGCGTAAACATACAAGGGCTTACTAGCCGCATACCCCCGCACAAGGGGCTCCACGCATGTACAACAAGAGACAATAAAGCTCAATTTTATTCATTTTTGAATCGTACCTTGTTTATTTAATATAACGTACATTCTTGCACGATATTTTTCAACTAAGTTCCTCTCTTTTACAAATGAACACTGTGCTACACCCGTCCAGGATACGGCACAATGGAGACACAGGCGCAGACGTGCAGTAGGGACCCGTGACAAGGATTCTTTTCAAATTAAGACCCTGCGTAAACCTTTTTTACTGTATCTTATTGATACACATCTCCTCGTTTCTTGCTATAACCGAGGAGGAGGCTGGCGTTTTGGCATGGGCCACTTTAGAATTTTGCGCATACCTGGACACCAGGGGCTTATTACCAAGGGCGTTGTTCGGCTCGTTTTCATAAAGACCGAATACCTTAGGGAGTGTTCGGCGTCTCGAGTTAGGCCTTATATGCATCAGCTCCAAATCATGTCTTTGGTCAAATGTTGGGTTTGCCCAGCTCCTGTGTTTTGCTGCCTTACGTTCCGCTCTATCGGCTAAGGCGGCACCAGGAGAACTACTGTGATTGTGCCCCGGTTCGGCCAGGCGAGCACCTCAGTAGAGAAAGCCGAAAACTGACTATCATGATATAGCGTGAGACTGGTCAACCACTCGACGACCCGCTGGAATCTTGAGGATTCCTCCGCCTTGACGAAGGGCCGTTTCCCAGTCAGGAACTTACGCGACCCGAATTCGGGTGAGCGCGGTGCCCCTAGGGGCTATATAGTAGCCCCACTGTCAAACTCCTATGGCTAAGTGAAAGTGATAAAGCATTATAGTCCGGTTGCCTAGTTTGCCGCGCTACCACCTCCTTTATTGGACCAAGACGTTGGATCAAGTGTGAAAATGCGCCTTTTGCAAACACCCCCGCATTATATGCGTGGGGCTTGAAGCCGAAGACTGCCATCTTTCAGGTTATATACACATATACATTAACGGCCGCACAAGTATAAAAAGCTTTTATATTTCTTCGAAACATTGTTTCACAATAATACATGTTACTCGAACATAATATCCTTCAAGCACTACGTCTCTATTAAACGAGCGCCCTGCAAAACTTCCTAAAAATAGTGCTCGACAGATACTCGGCTTTCGTCCGAATCTTGGGATGCAACATCGGTGGCCTTCATCTCGGCCCAGTATGTCTTGACACGGGAAAGAGCCATCCGCGCACCCTCTATGCATGCCGTCCTCCTCATTGCATTGATATGCGGCACCGCACCAAGGAACTGCTGCAGCAAGCCAAAATAACTCTTCGGCTCGGGCCTCTTCGGCCAGAAAAGACTCACGACATCCTTCACGGCAAGTCCGAATAATCTATTCAGCTCCGCCCATTCGGCCAAGCGATCGGTTAATGGAAGTGGGCGCTCTGGATTATGGAACTGCGACCAAAAAACCTTTTCCATTTCGTGATCCTTTTGATCTCAGAAGTGTTCGGCCGCGTCCGCGGCACTTGCCGCCAAGTCCAGATAAGCATCCTCCACACTCCACAGCTGGTCCAACTGAGCATATTTAGGATCCATGAATTTCCTCCGCAGCAGAAAGGGCTTTCCAGCCGCAATATCTCCGGCCTGACGCAGCTCCTCCTTCATAGCTCTCATCCCAGAGCGAGCATCCTTGGCCTCGGCAGTGGCCTTCTTCAGGTCCTCTTGTACCGCTCGATCTTCTTTTTCAAGAATATTGCAGCAGTCCGCAGCATTCTTCAACTTCATGGCCATCTCGGCCATTTCCTTCTTGCTTCGGCAATGAGCAGCCTATTCGGCTTTTAGCTCTTCGGCCGCCTTTAAGGAAGCTGCATCACTCTTTCTGGCCTGCTCCTTAGCCCAGGCGAGCTCTGCCCGAAGGTTCTCCATGGCAGCGGCACCATCTGCGTCAAGCATACATATTGTAAGGCACGGTCATCAAGCTCCCTTACTAGTTGTCCACGGAGAAATTGCATAACTTGTGACTCGTCAAGTCGCTTATTGACAAGCGCGATGTCGGCATCCGCCACGTCAAGTTGCCGCTTTAGTTCGGCAAATTCATCTCTCCGGCCAGCCACCGGACCCTTCGCCACCTACATAGGAAGGGCAACATATTATACCTAGGATTATGAGACTCGGCGCGCTGTCATTTTTTGACAACACACCGAGCCTTGGGGGCTACTATCTACACAGGGCGCGTTTTATATGCGGAACTGTCAGAAGATACATCATTTTGCGTACCTCAAAACCTGTCAGTAAACTTCTGACGACTTCATGCAATCCGCTCTCAGCGGATGAAATCCTTTCAATCACCGTACCCATTAATGCACAGTGATCTTTTAAGATAGACGCCCGCCCGAGCAGATCCTTCAGCTCCTCCGACCGTACACCAGGTGGTGCCGGACTGGTCCGATAGCCTTTTTGGAAGGCCGGACGCGGAGGGCTTTGGGGGGACATACGACTGCCTTCCGGCCCCGCCGGACTCGGAGAAACCCTGTCACATCCTAGTTAGCCATGCATTAGAGTGTTGCATCATGTTTACTCTTTCATCAGAAACTTGAAATGGGGATCTGTGAAACCCTCAGAATCTTTTTGAAAATGATCCAAATAAAAATTTCTCCAAAAGGGTCCAAGAAAATGCTCATGTTGCTCTCTGAAAATATTGGACAGAGATAAAAATCGAACCAATATTTTAGTGGCTCATGGACATTTATTTTGGGCATTTGGAATTAATGCATAAATATTTGCATTGGAAATATATTAATTATATATATTAATATATGTCCAAATATTATGCCATTTATAAAGGAGCTCTGGAATAATATATATAGCTCCTGCAAAAATTGGCATAAGTTAAATAAATGATTTAATATTTTTTTTAAATCAAAACAAATGTCAGAAATTAGAAAACAGAAATAATTAACAGGAGGAGCTTACCTGGGCTCCTCCACTGTGCGGCCCAGCCAGCTGGCCGGCCCAGCAAGCCAGCCCAGCCCACCACCGCCGTCGTCCTCCTGGCGCCAGTCGGCCAGGCGTGTGGCCGGCGCGCGCGCACGGCCGGAGCGCCACGCCACCAGCTCGTCTGCCTGCCTCCCCCGCCAGCGCGACGCCGCGGCGCTTCTTCTCGGTGCCGCCCCGATC
>NC_057795.1:296834685-296843826 GCF_018294505.1 Triticum aestivum | reverse complement strand
TGCTGACGTCATGCTGGCGCAATAATTATAATTTCTGGATTTAATTTAAATCAGGAAATTCCAGAATATTATTTAAACTTCAAAAATTCATAACTTTTATTCTGTAACTCCAAATTGGACAAATTATATATGAAAAATGATCAGAAAAATCCAATCTATCCATCTGTACTATTTTCATGCATGATCAAACAAGTTAAATTGATGTTTTAAGCAGAACAAGGAAAAGCACTTTTAAAAGGCCATGTTTGAGTTTGAAATTTGAATCTTTGATTCAAATTTGTTCAAACCCTTCTGGTTCTAGTTGCATTAGCCCAACACACTCATATTGCCATGTTTCATGCATGCATCATATTGTTGCACATTGTTTGGTGATGCTTGTGTATCGATGTCCTTTGCGACAGGTTCTGCCCCCGAGGAGTACCGTGATTACCCTAACGAAGAATCATATCCGAGCATCAAACCATCAGGCAAGCAACCAACCATTTGATCATATCGATACAATCCCATGTTCTCGCTCCTGCTCTCTTTTACTGCATTAAGACAACGTGATTCAAACTGCTGTGTGCTACAGTAGTTGAACCCATTTCCTCTGCATGACCTGTCATTGCCACAGTAACTAGATGAAGCCCACTAGCATGTGTAGGAGTTGATTGAGCCATATGTATGTGTTGTTCCTACCTTGCTATGCCTGCTATGCTTAGAGTCATGTCAGGTCTGGTTCATCTGGGTGATGGGCTAGAGTGAAATGATTATGTCGGTAATGGGAGTGGTGTGGTGAACACGATTTGGTAAAGGTATCGATGAGAGGCCATGTAGGAGTACATGGTGGGTTGTTTCATTGAAGCCGGCCTTAAGCACTGAGATCTGTATATGTGATTTAAGATATAGCTACTACCATGCATTGGGCCCTGAGATATGACCCTGCTCAACTTCTTATTCACCCTAGCTCTCTGTCCAGGAGTTGCAAGTAGTTTCTGGTGTTTGTAGGCTACTGGAGGCCGTGGACAGCGCTGACCGTAGGGGTGGGCTGTGATGCGGTAGGTACGTGGCACGGTGTACCGAATACCCGTTAGGTATCTCGGGAACCCTGTTCACATCGTTCGGGGCCGCATGGGAAACCTCGGCCGGACTCCCTGCGGATGGAACCTGAATAGGCGATAAACCTGGACTAGAGGCTTAAGTGTTTAGGTAGGTCGTGGTCTACACCCACGTCGGCTTTCGCTTGAAGTCTGCCGAGCACATGTCGTGTGTAGACGCTAAGTGGTGGAAACATGTATGAAGAAGTACACCCCTGCAGGGTTATCATGATCTATTCGAATAGCCGCGTCCGCGGTAAAGGACTACTTGGTTGCCTATACAGTTCATAGACAAGTAAATGGAAACTACTAAAAGCCTCAATATAAGTGTGAGTGCCGAGGATGGCTTTTCCGTAGGAAGACGGAGGTGGATCCTCGGTGGTGTATTGAAGTGGTGAGTAGTGGACTCGTGTGCGCAAAACCATTTCAAGTTGGAGTATCGTAGGATAGCCTAGCCAAGAGTCAAAGCTGGCTTGCTGCAATAACTCCACCAACCCTTCTTGATACTATGCATGTATGTAGGATCTGATGTAAGTCTTGCTGAGTACCTTTGTACTCATGTTGCTATAATCTACATTTTTACAGAAGACGCTGCAACCCTTTCTGATGGGTTCTATGTAGACGTTGACATCAACGAGTAGGCCAAAGACCCAGGTGGTGACCCTGAGCTTGTGAAGGACCACGTAGTATAGCTAGGCTTTCCAAGCCTCTTTTATTTTACTAGTTGTCTGTACTCAGACAAGTTACTTCCGCTGCTGGTTTGTATGACTGTATGACTTGTATGTTGGGTCGTGAGACCCGTACCTTGGTGTATGTTATGTATGGCTCCCTGAGCCTTAAATAAAGTACTTGTGTCGTAGAGTCATGTTGTGATGTTTCGTTGTATTGCACATATCGAGCATATTGTGTGTATGATTGAAATGCTTGGTATGTGTGGGATCTGACTATCTAGTTGTTTATCTTTAGTAGCCTCTCTTACCGGGAAATGTCTCCTAGTGTTACCGCTGAGCCATGGTAGCTTGCTACTGCTCTGGAACACTTAGGCTGGCCGGCATGTGTCCTTCTTCGTTCCTGTGTCTGTCCCTTCGGGGAAATGTCACGCTTTGAGTACCAGAGTCCTGTTAGCCCGCTACAGCCCGGTTTACCGGAGTCCTGTTAGCCCAGTGCTACAGCCCGGACCCACTTGCTGATGACCGACACGTTCGAAGCTGGGTCATGGATGCCTGTCGCTGTAAGTCTGTGCCACTTTGGGTTTACGACTAGTCATGTCAGCCCGGGCTCCTTATCATATGGATGCTAGCGACACTATCATATACGTGAGCCAAAAGGCGCAAACGGTCCCGGGAAAAGGTAAGACGACACCCGTGGGGATACCGTGCGTGAGGCCGCAAAGTGATATGAGGTGTTACCGGCTAGATCGATGTGACATCGAGTCGGGGTCCTGACAGCGTTGGCATCAGAGCCGGACTGCCTGTAGGTTCTCCAAGCCAAACTGGTCGATGTTGAGTCTAGAAATTCTTTAGTTATATGTAGGGGAATTGTTTGTGGGTTGGAACGTAAGGCTCTTTTTACTCCTTTATCTTATGACTTTCTGATCTGAGTCAGTCCATTCTTCCACCGGGGGTTAAGGAATTAGGATCTGTTCTCTCTATCAGGATCACGAGTTACTAATCAGTAGTACCTTATAAGTTTGATGGTTATAAGCCTAGTTCAGTTCTACTATCACCTTATGTTGTTAGAATGGTTTCAGAACTTTGATATGATGATGTTGAGTATGTACGAAATCCTTTGTCAAATGTCTCAAATCCTTCTTGAGCATTTACAGCTGTTATGCTGCCGAAATTTTGCTAGAAGTTCTAATGCCTTTGCATTATGATTGCGCTTTCAGATGGCCACTCGCGACCTCAATCAAGTGGTTCGCCTGACTCGATGCCTAGATGTACCCGGCCATACTGCTAAGTTGGTCAGGGTAATGACTGAGGCTGGATACCGCTGGTATCCCGAGTACACAGTCGAAGAGCAATTCCGAGATTTTAATCAAAGCCAGTATCTCTGCACTGTCAGGATATTTCCATCTTATCCTGGATCCACCGAGCCTCTTCACTGCTCCTATGGACTCGGGGTTACTATTGAGATGGCTGTGCAGGACGCCGCCTACTCTATGATGACCATTGTGCGAGTCAGATCTGGTCTGTTTCGGGACTCTGATTTCCGGTATATGCCAGGATCACTTCCGGGAGCACAAGGGTATCTCCAGGCTATCTATGCTGACCCCACTCAGGAGGATTCACGGACTCGCACCACTGCTGAGATGCTCGAGGATAAGGACCGTGAAAATCGGGCCTTAAGGTTAGAGCTCTCCAATACCCGTGCTGACCACTGGGCCACTTTGACTCGGTTCGCACCGGCGGTGCAAGCTGGATATTCAGATATGCGCGATCTCTATCCTGTGAGATCTGCTCTGCCGGACGTAATGGTTTGGCGTGATGTAGGAGGCATCACCCCACCTCGCGGTCCCCGCAGGCCACCGTCTGTTGGTCCAAGGCCTCATCCTAGCCCCTATGGTCCACAAGCTCCGCGAGATCGTCTGTTTCCGGATGATCATGTTGAACTTCCAGGCTATGGAGGCGACTTCTACGAGGACTACTACGGATCGGTCTGAGTTAGTGGTAGTATCACTAGTTCGCACTAGCTGTGTCTTCTATCGTCCCGCGTGACTCGTGGGATATGACCTAGCTTGTACTCTTTCCGGAGGAGTAGAAAAATAATGTATAGGAGCTTGGGATGCCTCCGATGAGATGTAATCCTCTTTCACCGTAATAGTACTTGTTTGGTCTTGTACTAAACCCTATATGGTGTGTATGACGATGGAATAAAGAAGCAGTTTCTGTATCTACCATGTCATACGGATGATCATCTTGCATTCCGAGTTATTCCTTACATTATGTATCCTATGTCAGAATTTTACCATCCTGACTAAATCATTGTCTTGTTTACCTAGGATGGTCAACACGCGCGCTAACCCTGCTTCCCAAGAGCAGGCCGAAGGCAGTGAAGCCAGGCATGCAAATCTGCCTCATCCTCCTTCACTAGCCGAGGTTATGATGGAAGCTGAGAGAAACAAGCGGGAGACCAACCGTTTGTTGGAGCGTATTGAACAGAATACAGCACACCATCAGAGGGCTAACGTGGTGTCACTCAGTGATTTTATCAAATTGCATCCACCCACGTTCCACCACTCCGTCGAGCCTCTCGACGCTGATGACTGGCTTCGCAGTATCTCTCACAAACTGCGTTCCGCGCTGGTAGCGGAGGCTGACAAGGTCACCTTTGCTGCATATCATCTTGAAGGCCCCGCCAGTCTATGGTGGGAGAATTATGGAGCTATGCGCCCAGCGGGCCATGTCACTACTTGGGCTGAATTCAGCGAGGCTTTCCGTGAACATCACATTCCGGAGGGTCTCATGGACCGTAAACGCGAAGAATTTTGCAGTTTTACCCAAGGCCGACTTTCTGTGGATGTCTATAGCAGGGAGTTTGGTAATCTCGCCCGATATGCAACTGAGGAAGTGTCTACTGACGCCAAGAAGCAAGCAAGGTTCCGTAAGGGCCTTAGTCCTGAGCTTCGCCGTGACCTCCGTCTGCATGAGTGCACATCTTTTTCGAAACTTGTCAACAAAGCCATCAGTGCTGAAACTGGTCAGACTGATTATGACGCAACACGCAAGCATGGCCGTGACATGGGTTCCTCATCCGGTGCTGGTCCTCAGAAGCGCCGCGTGTGGGTGCCCAACACCGCCCTGCCACCCAGGTTCACACCGAGGCCATCTTTCCAGGCTCCTCGCCCTGTTCAACAGTCTACACCGGCCAAGCCCTATGGGGTCCAACCAATAATGCTCCTCCACGTACCAGTTCCGTGACTTGTTTCAAATGTGGGGAATCTAGTCACTATATGCGTGAGTGTCCCCAGACCAACCCCAACCAGTCTGCTAAAGCTGTTGGCCGTGGCAAGCCGACAGGAAAAATATTCCACGCCAAGCCGGTCACCGCTTCACGTGGCCATGTCAACTGTATCTCTGCCGAAGAAGCTCAAGAGGATCCCAACATCGTTCTCGGTACGCTTCTTGTTAATTGCCACCCGGCATCTGTTCTTTTCGATACAGGAGCCTCTCATTCTTTTATATCTGAAAACTATGCTCGCTTGCATAACGTCGCATTCGGTGATATGCCAACCTCTATGGTAATTCAAACTCCGGGATCCAAATGGCAAACCTCTAGAGTAAGCCATGGAAATGAAATCCAAGTCGACAGACTTGTTTTTCTCGCATCTTTGATAGCCCTTAAATCTTCAGATATTAATATCATTTTGGGTATGGACTGGATGTCGGCTCATCAAGCCAAAATTGATTGCTTCTCTAGGACTGTTCAACTCACCCATCCTTCGGGGAAGATAGTCAATGTCTTGACCCGCTTAGCCAAGCGACAATTATATTCTCTTAACGCCAGCCCTTTGCCAGACCTTGAGGACGTTCCGGTTGTCCGTGACTTCCCGGATGTTTTTCCAGAGGAATTGCCAGGTGTCCCACCTGACAGGGATGTTGAATTCGTAATAGATCTCATTCCAGGAACCGTTCCGATTGCTAGAAGACCTTATAAGATGGCACCCTTAGAACTAGCCGAGCTTAAGAAACAACTCGATGAGTCCTTGAAAAAGGGTTTCATCCGACCTAGCTCATCTCCGTGGGCTTGCCCCGTCCTATTCGTCAAGAAAAAGGATGGTACGGACCGGATGGTTGTAGATTACCGACCTGTCAATTTGGTCACAATCAAGAACAAATATCCACTTCCCAGGATCAACGACCTGTACGATCAGCTCGCTGGATCCTCAGTCTTCTCCAAGATGGATTTGAGGTTGGGCTACCATCAAATCAAAATCAGAAACGGAGACATTCCTAAAACGGCCTTTGTTACTCGTTATGGCCAATACGAGTACACCGTCATGTCTTTCGGTTTAACCAACGCTCCAGCCATCCTTTTCTTGGTTAATGAACTCAATCTTCATGGAGTATTTGGATAAATTCGTCGTAGTTTATCTCGATGATATACTCATCTACTCCAAGAACGAGGAAGAACATGTCGAACATTTAAGGCTAGTGTTGAAGAAACTTCGAGAGCATCGCCTTTATGCCAAATTTTCTAAATGTGAATTCTGGTTGCCAGAAGTAACCTATCTGGGTCATGTAATATCTGGTAAAGGTATTGCTGTTAACCCTGAGCGAGTTCAAGCCGTCCTTAATTGGACTCCACCTGAATCGGTCAAGCAAGTTCGGAGTTTTCTAGGCTTAGGGAGCTATTGTCGTCACTTTGTCGAGAACTTCTCCAAAGTTGCCAAACCTCTAACCGAACTCCTCAAGAAAGATAAGAAGTTCGAATGGACTCCACAATGTGAGCACAACTTTCAGGAACTGAAAAGACGCCTGACCTCTGCTCCCGTACTGGTACCGCCAGACTTCTCCAAGGACTTTGTTATCTACTGCGACGCCTCGCGACAAGGACTAGGTTGCATTCTTATGCAAGATCGACACGTAATTGCTTACGCTTCACGGCAATTGCACCCACATGAGGAGAATTATCCTACTCATGATCTAGAGCTTGCAGCCGTAGTCTATGCACTTAAGACCTGGCGACATTACCTCCTCGGTAATCGTTGCGAAATATTCACTGATCACCAAAGTCTGAAGTATATTTTCACCCAACCGGATTTGAATCTCAGGCAGAGACGTTGGGTTGAATTGATCACAGACTTCGACTTAGGAATAACCTACACCCCAGGGAAAGCCAACGTCATGGCTGATGCGCTAAGTCGTAAATCTTATTGTAACAACCTGATGTTACAACAAAGTCAACCGCTTCTCCATGAGGAATTTCGGAAGCTTAACCTTCACATTGTTCCTCAATGTTTTCTTTCCACCTTGGTGGCAAAACCTACTCTTACGGATCAAATCGTCGCTGCCCAAAAGCGAGATAAGGGAATATCTAAAATCAAAGAGAACATTGCTAGCGGAGGTGCTAGTTGTTTCTCCACAAATGATCGTGGTGTTGTGTACTTTGAGAATCGTCTAGTGGTTCCCAAGAACCAGCATCTGCGGCAGTTGATCCTTAAGGAAGCTCATGAATCTCCTCTCACCATTCATCCCGGTAGTACTAAGATGTATCAGGACCTACGGCAGAGGTTCTGGTGGACTAGGATGAAGAGAGAAATTGCTCAGTATATTGCAAATTGCGACGTCTGTCGTCATGTAAAAGCAGAGCATCAACGGCCTGCTGGCACCCTTCAACCCTTAGCTATTCCTGAATGGAAATGGGATAAAATTGGTATGGATTTCATTACCAGTTTTCCCAGGACCAAGAGAGGGAATAATGCTATTTTCGTCGTGGTCGATCGTCTTTCCAAAGTAGCTCATTTCTTACCTGTTCGTGAGAGTATAACCGCTAGTCAGCTGGCAGACTTATACATCTCCCGAATAGTGTCCCTCCATGGTGTTCCTTTGGAAATTAACTCGGATCGAGGAAGTCTTTTCACCTCTCGATTTTGGGAAAGTTTCCAAAATGCTATGGGAACTCGTCTCTCTTTTAGCACCGCTTTCCACCCTCAGTCAAGTGGTCAAGTGGAACGCGTCAATCAGATTCTAGAAGACATGCTTCGAGCCTCTGTTATCTCATTCGGAATGGACTGGGAGAAGTGCCTTCCATTTGCCGAATTCGCTTACAACAACAGCTATCAATCTAGCTTGGGTAAAACCCCTTTTGAAGTTCTCTATGGACGACGATGTCGAACACCCCTTAACTGGTCAGAGACCGGGGAAAGACAATTCTTTGGCCCGGATATGATTCAGGAAGCAGAAGAACAAGTTCGTATCGTTCGTGAAAAGTTGAAAACAGCCCAATCTCGTCAAAAGAGTCAATATGACCGAAAACATAGGGCTATGACTTTCGAAGTTGACAAGAAGGCTTATCTTCGAGTCACCCCTCTGAAGGGAACCCATCGTTTCGGTATCAAAGGCAAATTGGCTCCTCGTTACATTGGACCTTTTCGCATTCTCGCCAAACGAGGAGAAGTTGCCTACCAGTTGGAACTACCTCCGCACCTCTCCAGAGTTCACGATGTCTTCCACGTTTCTCAACTCAGGCGTTGCTTCTCGGATCCTATCCGTGGAGTGGACCACGAAAAGCTTGATCTCCAAGATGATCTTACATACCGAGAGTACCCCATTCGTATCCTCGATCAGGCCGAACGTACCACGCGACGTCATAATATCAAGTTTCTCAAGGTTCAATGGTCGCACCATTCTGAGGATGAAGCAACTTGGGAAAGGGAGGATCGTCTTCGACTCGAGTATCCCGCCTTCTTCCCGGAGGAACCCAAATCTCGGGACGAGATTCTTTTGAGTGGGGGTGAGTTGTCACATCCTAGTTAGCCATGCATTAGAGTGTTGCATCATGTTTACTCTTTCATCAGAAACTTGAAATGGGGATCTGTGAAACCCTCAGAATCTTTTTGAAAATGATCCAAATAAAAATTTCTCCAAAAGGGTCCAAGAAAATGCTCATGTTGCTCTCTGAAAATATTGGACAGAGATAAAAATCAAACCAATATTTTAGTGGCTCATGGACATTTATTTTGGGCATTTGGAATTAATGCATAAATATTTGCATTGGAAATATATTAATTATATATATTAATATATGTCCAAATATTATGCCATTTATAAAGGAGCTCTGGAATAATATATATAGCTCCTGCAAAAATTGGCATAAGTTAAATAAATGATTTAATATTTTTTTTAAATCAAAACAAATGTCAGAAATTAGAAAACAGAAATAATTAACAGGAGGAGCTTACCTGGGCTCCTCCACTGTGCGGCCCAGCCAGCCGGCCGGCCCAGCAAGCCAGCCCAGCCCACCACCGCCGTCGTCCTCCTGGCGCCAGTCGGCCAGGCGTGTGGCCGGCGCGCGCGCACGGCCGGAGCGCCACGCCACCAGCTCGTCTGCCTGCCTCCCCCGC
>NC_057795.1:296795865-296834441 GCF_018294505.1 Triticum aestivum | reverse complement strand
AGGAGGAGCTTACCTGGGCTCCTCCCTGTGCGGCCCAGCCAGCTGGCCGGCCCAGCAAGCCAGCCCAGCCCACCACCGCCGTCGTCCTCCTGGCGCCAGTCGGCCAGGCGTGTGGCCGGCGCGCGCGCACGGCCGGAGCGCCACGCCACCAGCTCGTCTGCCTGCCTCCCCCGCCAGCGCGACGCCGCGGCGCTTCTTCTCGGTGCCGCCCCGATCCCCTGGCCTTATCCCCCTCTCTCTCCCGTGCTGCTCCCTCTCTCTCTCTCACGGCCGAACACCATCGTCGCCGCCGTTCGCCATAGCAGCCATCTCCGGCCACCCCTCGCTCCCCCGACTAGCTCAGGAGCTCCGCCTCAACTCCCTCTTCCTCCCCACCGTTCCACAGCTCCCCGGAAGCCCTGCATCGCCGCCACGTCGTCGTTCCCCTCTTCGGGCTCCGACCATCGTCGCCGTCGAATTCGTCGTCTCCAGCGCGTCCCCGAGCCCGCTAACCATCCCTGCAGCTCCGCGGTGAGCCCCCGGATCGTTTCCCCCTTCTCCCCTGGTCTCTCCCGACCTCTAGGCCCTAGCCCCACCTTGGCCGAGAGCTCCACGCCGCCGGCGATGTCGCCGTCGTGGCCACGGTCACCGTAGCACCCAACCGAGCACACTATCGTGCTCTACACCTCACTAGGATCACGCAGCACACACTAACGCCTCCCCAAACCCTCTGCAACATCGATCCCGACCGCACCCGAACTCCGGCCGCCGCAGCCGAGCTCGCCGCCGTCAACTCCGGCCACCCCGAGCCCAACCACCACCACCAATAGTCGCGGCTCAACCTCAGCAACACGTAGATGCCTTCCGCCGTCCATTTGGTTGCCGGAATGGCAAAAAGCACTTTCGCCGCCGTCTCGGACCTCGCCGGCGTCATGTCGCCGGTGGGGTTTGACTTGTCCGACCTGGGGTTTGACCCCCCAGGGTCACTGACGCGTGGGCCCTGTCGGCCAGGTGGTTAGATTAGCGCTAACTACTGTTAGTCAACCCCCCCTGACACTGACAGTGGGCCCCAGCGCCACTAATCCCTAATTACGATTAATTTAATCCTGTTTAACCCCCCTGTCACTGACGTGTGGGCCCCACACGTCAGGTTTGACCTCAGCCAGCCACAGTTGACCACTGACGTCATGCTGACGTCATGCTGGCGCAATAATTATAATTTCTGGATTTAATTTAAATCAGGAAATTCCAGAATATTATTTAAATTTCAAAAATTCATAACTTTTATTCTGTAACTCCAAATTGGACAAATTATATATGAAAAATGATCAGAAAAATCCAATCTATCCATCTGTACTATTTTCATGCATGATCAAACAAGTTAAATTGATGTTTTAAGCAGAACAAGGAAAAGCACTTTTAAAAGGCCATGTTTGAGTTTGAAATTTGAATCTTTGATTCAAATTTGTTCAAACCCTTCTGGTTCTAGTTGCATTAGCCCAACACACTCATATTGCCATGTTTCATGCATGCATCATATTGTTGCACATTGTTTGGTGATGCTTGTGTATCGATGTCCTTTGCGACAGGTTCTGCCCCCGAGGAGTACCGTGATTACCCTAAGGAAGAATCATATCCGAGCATCGAACCATCAGGCAAGCAACCAACCATTTGATCATATCGATACAATCCCATGTTCTCGCTCCTGCTCTCTTTTACTGCATTAATACAACGTGATTCAAACTGCTGTGTGCTACGGTAGTTGAACCCATTTCCTCTGCATGACCTGTCATTGCCACAGTAACTAGATGAAACCCACTAGCATGTGTAGGAGTTGATTGAGCCATATGTATGTGTTGTTCCTACCTTGCTATGCCTGCTATGCTTAGAGTCGTGTCAGGTCTGGTTCATCTGGGTGATGGGCTAGAGTGAAATGATTATGTCGGTAATGGGAGTGGTGTGGTGAACACGATTTGGTAAAGGTATCGATGAGAGGCCATGTAGGAGTACATGGTGGGTTGTTTCATTGAAGCCGGCCTTAAGCACTGAGATCTGTATATGTGATTTAAGATATAGCTACTACCATGCATTGGGCCCTGAGATATGACCCCGCTCGACTTATTATTCACCCTAGCTCTCTGTCCAGGAGTTGCAAGTAGTTTCTGGTGTTTGTAGGCTACTGGAGGCCGTGGACAGCGCTGACCGTAGGGGTGGGCTGTGATGCGGTAGGTACGTGGCACGGTGTACCGAATACCCGTTAGGTATCTCGGGAACCCTGTTCACATCGTTCGGGGCCGCATGGGAAACCTCGGCCGGACTCCCTGCGGATGGAACCTGAATAGGCGATAAACCTGGACTAGAGGCTTAAGTGTTTAGGTAGGTCGTGGTCTACACCCACGTCGGCTTTCGCTTGAAGTCTGCCGAGCACATGTCGTGTGCAGACGCTAAGTGGTGGAAACATGTATGAAGAAGTACACCCCTGCAGGGTTATCATGATCTATTCGAATAGCCGCGTCCGCGGTAAAGGACTACTTGGTTGCCTATACAGTTCATAGACAAGTAAATGGAAACTACTAAAAGCCTCAAGATAAGTGTGAGTGCCGAGGATGGCTTTTCCGTAGGAAGACGGAGGTGGATCCTCGGTGGTGTATTGAAGTGGTGAGTAGTGGACTCGTGTGCGCAAAACCATTTCAAGTTGGAGTATCGTAGGATAGCCTAGCCAAGAGTCAAAGCTGGCTTGCTGCAATAACTCCACCAACCCTTCTTGATACTATGCATGTATGTAGGATCTGATGTAAGTCTTGCTGAGTACCTTTGTACTCATGTTGCTATAATCTACATTTTTACAGAAGACGCTGCAACCCCTTCTGATGGGTTCTATGTAGACGTTGACATCAACGAGTAGGCCAAAGACCCAGGTGGTGACCCTGAGCTTGTGAAGGACCACGTAGTATAGCTAGGCTTTCCAAGCCTCTTTTATTTTACTAGTTGTTTGTACTCAGACAAGTTACTTCCGCTGCTGGTTTGTATGACTGTATGACTTGTATGTTGGGTCGTGAGACCCGTACCTTGGTGTATGTTATGTATGGCTCCCTGAGCCTTAAATAAAGTACTTGTGTCGTAGAGTCATGTTGTGATGTTTCGTTGTATTGCACATATCGAGCATATTGTGTGTATGATTGAAATGCTTGGTATGTGTGGGATCTGACTATCTAGTTGTTTATCTTTAGTAGCCTCTCTTACCGGGAAATGTCTCCTAGTGTTACCGTTGAGCCATGGTAGCTTGCTACTGCTCTGGAACACTTAGGCTGGCCGGCAGTTGTCCTTCTTCGTTCCTGTGTCTGTCCCTTCGGGGAAATGTCACGCTTTGAGTACCGGAGTCCTGTTAGCCCGCTACAGCCCGGTTTACCGGAGTCCTGTTAGCCCAGTGCTACAGCCCGGACCCACTTGCTGATGACCGACACGTTCGAAGCTGGGTCATGGATGCCTGTCCCTGTAAGTCTGTGCCACTTTGGGTTTACGACTAGTCATGTCAGCCCGGGCTCCTTATCATATGGATGCTAGCGACACTACCATATACGTGAGCCAAAAGGCGCAAACGGTCCCGGGAAAAGGTAAGACGACACCCGTGGGGATACCGTGCGTGAGGCCGCAAAGTGATATGAGGTGTTACCGGCTAGATCGATGTGACATCGAGTCGGGGTCCTGACAAACCCTCCGCGATGACACCTCAGGGTCGCCCTCCTCGCAAGACGGTACGGCAGGGGGAGGCGTCTCGTTGTCTATCATCTCTGGACGAAGATCCCCCGAAGATGAGCTCTGCTGAGAACGGCTGAGATCCGAACTAGAAGGTAAAATTTTGGTTATCTTCATCAGAAATAAGGCAGGGATATCCTTTATTTTAACTCCCCTTTTTACTCACGGCTCGGTGGAGGGCTGATCCCCTTGGGGGCACAATGCGACCGAGGCATCTCTCGGCGCAGGACCCTCTGACGAAGATTTCTTCCCCCACTTTGAGACCATGGTCTGCGGGTCTTCAGAGGCGGTCCTCTTCTTCCCTTGTATGGAGGGATTCTCGATCCCTCCTTTCCTGGCAGCCTCCTTCGCGGAGGCGGTAGCTTCCTTGTTCCCCCCTTCACCTTCTTCCGAAGGCGCAACCTCTAGCATCCTGTTAACATGGGATCCGGCATGGTCTCAGGGAGGGGGGCCGGACACCTGATTAACTTTGCTTTCGCTATCCACTCATGTTCAAGGGACAACTCTTTTGAGGGCAAATTCATGATAAATATGGGATAGCGTGTCCGGGTACAGGGCTACTTACTTGAGTATCCGGGCGACTGCAGCTCAGACCTGCATCCTCGGTCAAGTACGGACACATCGCTTGTGACCCGAAGAAAAGCTTATACATCTCCACGGGCGTTGCGCCCATAAAATGTTGGAGAGCTCGTGGTCCCTCCAGGTTAAATTCCCACAGGCGGAGGGGGTGACGTTTGCAGGGCAGGGTGCGACGAATCAGCATGACCTGCGCTACTACGACGAGAGTGATCTCTCTCTCTAGGAGGTCTTGAATGCGGCCCTTCTACAAGGGCACATCCTTGGACGGCCCCCAGTCAAGTCCTTTATTGGCCCATGATGCCAGCCGCGGTGGAGGACCCGAGCGAAAGGCAGGTGGCGCCACCCCTTTGGTGCCCCTGGGAGCTGTGATATAAAACCATTCTTGTTGCCATAGGCTGAGCTCCTCTTGGAAAGAGCCCTCGGGCCACGGAGAATCAGCATTCCTGCTTATAACAGCCCCTCTACACTCTGCCTGCTGCCCCTTGATCATCTTCGGCTCCACTTTGAAGGTCTTGAGCCACAATCCGATGTGAGGGGTAATGCGGAGGAAGGCTTCGCATATGACAATAAACGATGAGATGTGGAGGATGGACTCTGGATCCAAATCATGAAATTCCAACCCATAATAAAATGTGAGCCCCCTCACGAAGGGGTCCGGGAAGCCTAGCCCCTGAAGGAAGTGAGACGCGAACACCATGCTTTCACCAGGTTTGGGAGTGGGAATAACCTGCCCTTGGGTAGGCAACCTATGTGAAATTTCACCGGTTAGATACCTGGCATCTCTTAGCTTTAGCATGTCTTCTACCGTAATGGAGGAAGGCATCCACTGGCCTTGCAGGTCAGATCCGGAAATCATCGAAGATCCGAAGCGCCTGAATCTGGAGCTTTGGGTGTTGGAACTCGAGGCGAGGGGCGGATTTGATTGAGATTAAAAGAAAGGAGTGGAGCCTTGGCCTGTTTATAAAGAGGTTGAATACCAAGAGCCTTCCCCGTGACCGTTCGGGACTCGCCTTCCATAGAGGAGATGTGCCAACGGGCACGGTTGGGTTACCCACGCCCGTGTAGATGAGAATCCCAGAATAAGGGGACACGATCTCTGCTTTGACAAGACGTGCCAAGGAAACTGCCGCGCTAAACGGGCTGAGGTGTGACAATAAAAACGATTCGAATAAAGGCTTGGCCGTGGTGTGATGTCACGCCACGGAATACATCAGTAGATTGAATTTGTGTAAATATTATTCTCTCTACGGTGGTATGTGGAACTTATTTTGCAGAGCCGGACACTATCCTTGTGTTCAAAATCTTCTATGAAGTATTCGGAGGAGGAACCTGCCTTGCAATGCCGAAGACAATATGCGCGCCAGACTCGTCGTCATTGAAGCCTGGTTCAGGGGCTACTGAGGGAGTCCTAGATTAGGGGGTGTCCGGATGGCCGGACTATAGCCTTTGGCCGGGCTCCTGGACTATGAAGATACAAGATTGAAGACTTCGTCCCGTGTCTGGATGGGACTTTCCTTGGCGTGGAAGGCAAGCTTGGTGATACGGATATGTAGATCTCCTACCATTGTAACCGACTCTGTGTAACCCTAACCCTCTTCGGTGCCTATATAAACCGGAGGGTTTTAGTCCGTAGGACGAACAACAATCATACCATAGGCTAGCTTCTAGGGTTTAGCCTCTCTGATGTCGTGGTAGATCTACTCTTGTACTACCCATATCATCAATATTAATCAAGCAGGAGTAGGGTTTTACCTCCATCGAGAGGGCCGAACCTGGGTAAAAACATCGTGCCCCTCATCTCCTGTTACCATCCGCCTAGACGCACAGTTTGGGACCCCCTACCCGAGATTCGCCGGTTTTGACATCGACACCCGTACTGCAAGATCCACCGGACCAAAGGCCAAGACCTTCAAGAGTGTTACCAGGTTAAACAGCTCATCAAGAGAGAGAGGGCAGAGTATGATAAGCATGATAAGGAAAAATATTAGAATGCTGCTGGCAGTAAGGGCCGAGGTGGTGAAGCAAACCGCCCCGGCAAACCCTTTCGGAACAAAGGAAAACCCGCCAGGGGCCAAGAAAAGGAAATATGTGATGATGTGAGTGAAGAAGGGAATGAAGAGGAAACCAGTGAGCATGAATTTCAGAAGGCCACTGACACCCTATGCATTGATGGAGGTGCTCTTTGCACACTTCCCATTGCCAACTCAAGTGATGGGCAAGACAGGTCAATGCTATGGAACCAGCGCCAGAGGCCCGGAAGCTGCTCAAGTGCTCCCGCATGCCCATCATCTTTGATGAGGAGGATCACCCTAGCCGCACCACCACGGTAGGGTGTTTTCCATTGTTGGTCTTCCCAACAATTCGCAACCTCAAGGTCACCAAGATGTTAGTGGATGGCGGGGCCGGGTTGAATCTGATTTCCCTAGCAGTCATCAACAAGCTTCAGATAGGAGAAGAAGAGCTAGAGGTTACCGGCACGTTTCAAGGAGTCAATCCCGGCAGGAGCCATCCTAAGGGGGAGATTACGTTGCCGGTTACGTTTGGAGGAGAACTGAACTATCGGACTGAGAAGATTGTGTTTGATGTGGTTGATCTCCCCCTGCCGTACAATGAGATCTGGGATGCCCGGCCCTGCCTAAGTTCATGGCAGCATCCCAATATGCCTATAACACTTTAAAGATGCCTGGGCCACTAGGAGTCATCATTATCCCATCAGATGAGAAGGATGCAATTATCTACATGGACAAGATGTACCGGGATGCTGTCGCAGCAGAGGCTATGGCGGCAGCAACTCCCGACGAGGAAAGTAAAGGAAAGAAGAGGGATTGTAGGACCTCTGGCAAGGAGTATGGGAAGCGTGCTCCCTCCGAGTGCACAGCACCATTATCGACATGCCGGAGTGTTCCAACAGCAAGAGATCCAAGGTTGCTGCACCCCAAGTGAAGAAGGTCCCGGCAGAGCTGGCTGGCATTGATGGTACCTTCACCATCAACGCCACCCTCGATGAAAAACAGAAAAGCACGCTTGTTGCGTTCCTACAGGCGAATATCGATGTGTTTTCCTGGCAACCATATGATATCCCTGGTGTTCCTAGGAAGGTAATCGAGCACCACCTTGCTGTTTGCCCACATGCCCGACCCGTCAAGCAGAAAGTTTGGAAGCAGGCCTTGGAGCGGCAGTAGTTCATTGCCGAAGAAATCAAGAAGCTAGAGGCAGCTGGTTTAGTCATAGGAGTACTGCACCCTACGTGGTTGGCAAACGCAGTGGTAGTCTGGAATGCGAATGGGAAAGGGAGGCTTTGCATTGATTTCACGGATCTCAACAAGGCTTGCTCGAAGGACCCATTTCCCTTGCCACGCATCGACCAGATCATGGAGTCCACTTCAGGTTGTGATTTGCTATCCTTTTTGGATGCATACTCTGGATATCACCAGATCTTCATGTCTAAGGAAGATGAGGAGAAGACATTGTTTATCACTCCGTGTGGTACATACTGTTTTGTCCGCATGCCTTTCGTATTAAAGATTGTCGGTTCCACTTTTGCAAGAGCAGTCCAGATTGGTTTTGAGCCACAGCTACACAAAAATATAGAAGCTTATCTGGATGACATTGTGGTCGAAACCAAGGATAAGGCCGACCTTATCTAGGATCTGGAGGAGACATTTACTAATCTGCGCAAGATCAACTTGAAGCTTAACCCAGAGAAGTGTGTGTTTGGTGTTCCCTCCGACAAGCTACTGGGATTATTCGTGTCCCATCGGGGGATTGAGGCCAACCCCGATAAGATCAAGGCCAATTAGCAGATAAAAGCGCCAAGGACAGTTAAGGATGTAAGGAGCCTGACGGATGCGTTTCCGTGCTAAGCAGCTTCATTTCCAAGTTTGCTGAGCGTGCCCTGCCATTCTTCAAAATTTTGAAGAGAACATGGCCTATGAAGTGGACCCCGGAAGCAGATGCAGCATTGCGAGAGTTGTAGGCCTACCTATCGTCTGTGCCTACCTTGGTTGCACCCAAACCCCAAGAACCGTTGCTGCTTTACTTGGCGGCAACCAACGAAGTGGTCAGTGCGGCCTTGGTAGGTCAACGAGAAGTGGATGAGGTTGAAAGTTGCTAGATCATGACAGAGTCAGAAGAGGATCAGAACAATAGTGAGCACGGCAACAAGAGCAACCCCAAGGACGCAGCAAGGAAGAAAGTGGTTCAGCACCTAGTATACTTCGTCAGCTCCTTGTTACAAGGGGCTAGATCGAGGTACTCTGGCGTGCAAAATTTGATCTTTGGCCTCATCATGGCCTCAAGGAAACCGCACTAGTACTTCCAAGCCCATGAGATCACGGTTGTCACTCGTTTTCTGTTGCAAAGGATACTCCGGAACCCTGAGGCCACCAGCAGAATAGTGGAGTGGGCTTTGGAGTTATCTAGCTTTGGTTTAAAGTTGAGAGCACTTCAACTATTCAGAGCAGGGCATTGGCAGAGTTTATTGTAGAATGGATGCCAACCCCTGATGAGGAAGTGACAGAAACAGCTCTCCCTGGCAAGGAATCACCCCAAGAATGGATCATGTATTTTGATGGTGCTTGTTCCCTACAGAGTGCAGGGGCTGGCGTGCTTCTTGTTGCCCCCTTCGGGGAGCACTTGAAGTACGTTGTCCAGATGCACTCTGCCCGGGAATAAGCCACCAACAATACAGCTGAGTATGAAGGGCTCCTTGCCAGGCTCAGGATTAGAGCAGAATTGGGAATCAAGAAGTTGATCATTCGAGGAGATTCACAGCTTGTAGTGAGACAAGTCAAGAAGGATTATCAAAGTCCATTGATGGAAGCATACATCGAGGAAGTGAGGAGATTGGAGGAGAACTTTGATGGGATGCAAACAGAGCACGTACCCTGTGCGGAAAACAACATAGCTGGTCACCTGTCAAAGTGTGCTGCATAGAAGCTTCCTGTGGAACCAGGAACTTTTGTTCTCCATCTCTCCCAACCCTCCGTATCACCAGCCACAATGTCCCGGAAAAGGAGAAAGTTGGACTATGGTAAGCCTCTCCCGGCAGAGCCATCCGCTCCCGGCAGAGACCCTGCCGGATACAACTCCTCACAGCCTATCGGACCACCCCCTCTAGCCGGCCTATGGATCCTGCGGACGAGGCTGGTGCTCCCGCAACCGAGGAGGTGTCGCTAGTCCTCGTTGCCGAGCCCTAGGCTCCAACTTGGGAAAGGCACCTTGTGTGCTTCCTCCAAACCGGAGAGCTTCTCGACGACCAAGATGAAGCTGAGAAAGTAGCCCGGAGGGCCAGTATGTACTAGTTTGTCGATGACACTTTGTACACAAGGAGGCCCAACGATGTGAAATTGAAGTGTGTCTGTCGGGAAGATGGAAAGGAACTGCTGGCTGAGATTCACAGAGAAATGTGCGGCTCACACATTGGATCCAGGACATTAGTTGGGAAAGCATTCCGGCAAGGATTCTATTGGCCCACAGCCCTCCAAGATGGAGTTGAGCTCGTAACGACATGTGAAGCCTGCCAGTTCCATTCGAAGAGAACACACCTGCCTGCCCAATCCCTTCCCTCTATCATGGCCATTTTCGTTCTGGGGGCTCGATATCTTCGGCCCCTTCCCCCGAGCAATCGGGGGCTTTGAATTATTGTTTGTAGCCATCGACAAGTTTACAAAGTGGCCGGAAGTGTTTTCCGTGAGAAAGGTGACTGCTGAGTCAGTGATCAAGTCCTTGAAAGAATTGGTGTGTCGTTTCGGAGTTCCGGCAAGGATCATCACTGACAACGGCACCCAGTTCACGAGCCACGCCTTCATTCAATACGTTCATGCCCTCAGATGCAAGATCTCATTCACTTCTGTGGCACACCCCCGGAGCAATGGACCAGATGAGAGGGTGAACATTGAAGTGCTTCGTGGACTCAAAACAAGGACTTTCGATACGCTGTAGAAGCACGGCAGGCGATGGATTGAGGAGTTGACGGTAGTTCTCTGGTCCCTCAGAACGACACCTAACCGAGCTACTGGGCAGACTCCCTTCTCCCTGGTCTACGGGGCAGAAGAAGTTATCCCCATGGAACTCATTTACGGGTCCCCTTGAGTGCTTGCCTACGAGGAAGTAGCGCAAGACCAGCATCGGTGTGATGATGCTGTGCTACTCGAGGAGAACCGTCTCCGAGCTGCTACGTGTGTTGCATGCTAGTAGCAAGCCCTGCGCCGCTATCATAGCCGCAGGGTTCACGCCCGGTGTTTTGATAAAGGTGACCTTGTCCTTAGGTGCGTTCAGTACGCCAAGGGTACACACAAGTTATCACTGAAGTGGCAAGGCCCTTACCGGGTAGTAGGAGTCACCAGACTTGGCATAGTCCGTCTGGTGACTGGAGATGGCACACCATTGCAAAAACTCATGGAATATTGAGCATCTCTGAAAGTTCTACCCGTAAGGGACATAGGCTGCCGGGACCTGCCCGGCAGACACCCATTGTACATGGCCTTGCCAAAGTTGCATGTAACCCCCTGTACAAGCCGGGGCGATGACCCCGTGCAAGAGAAAATAAAGAAGCATTGTAGGGGGCCCAACTAAGATTGCATGCATGCACGAGCACACCCAGATCACTGCATACGCATTTCATGAGCATTTGCATATGCATATAGATAGGATTGCATCCTGCATCCATTCTCGTCTACATGGAGTTGCAGGTTCCTATCACGGACTTGACTTCGACAAGAGACGAGAAGATTGCATGACACGACGATCCCCGGCAAGCCAAATAGATGAGTTTAGCTCTTGTCCATTAGTGTTCTGTAAAGATATAACTTTGCATAAGGAAACCTCACCTCTCCTTTGAAACTTAGGTGCTCCCATCCATGACTTGAACGTTGCTTCAGTCAGGACGGTCATAGTAGCCTTTGTTAAAAGGGAGTTGGCGGGGGGCTGGCCCCTCTGTCTGTTCCCCGGCAGACAAAAGAGGGTGCTGGCAGGATATCTTGCAGGGAAAACTCATTTATTGTTATTAAAGAGGCACTCCACCTCTATATGAACATACACATGCACGGGATCCCGACAAGGTTCATCTTTCTCATTCATGTACTGATACAAGTACAAGCATTACAGAACACAAAGATGGAATCGAGAGATTACATTATTTGAATTAAAATTTGGCAATTGCTAGCAAAGATTGAAAAAAGATAAAAACCTTATAACCCCTCTTTTCCTTTCTCTGCTCCTTTTCCCCAGGATACTGAAACTCAAGGGAAAGGAGAATACAAGGAGCGCTTGGGGGAGGGCAGCGACCAAGGGACCGACAGAGCGGTCATCCACTGTCGGTGCAACAGACCCCGGGTATGTTGCCCAACTATGCATAGGCACAAGATCAAGACTGAAGCAGCAGCTCAAGACAGGGATTGAAGACCCAAGAGATTTGAAGGCCAACATACAACCCAGAGAGACCAAGGACGAGCCAAGAGAACAAGATATCTACGAGGAAAGGGCCTCCCTCGCGGTGCAGGTGCGCCCGGCAAGGTGCCAGGCCACCACCAGAAGCACGCAACCAAGGCTCCCCGATAGGGCCTGCTGGGGACCTACGGGGGCTGAACCACCCCGCCAACCATGCAAATATGACCCACATCATCAATTAGTGTGGTGTCAAGCCGTAAGGTGATTAAGTGGTAGCATTTGCCACATGGAAGCCATCTCCTACAGAAGAAACCCACAGGTGACACCCGTCCAGCGACATGTCAAGAGAACAGATGCGGAGCTGGCAAGATAAGCCCGGCAGGCCTTGCCAGGCAGCTAGTGATGTGACACTGAGCGGTGCATTTAATGCACCCTGTCAGCCCACAGAGTTAGGTAAGATAGCACTATTTGCTATCATATTAGTGGGTAATGACCATTTTGCCACTGTGGTGGCCCCTTAATCTATAAAAGGAGGCCCACATCATTCGTAGGAGGGGGTTAGAGGGCTGGAAGCTTGACAAACCTAGGCCACCATACACGTGTGTTCACTGTAGCCCGGAGGCAGGCCTTGCCGGGCAAGTGTACCACGCACCACCTCACTCATTTCCACCATCAATCCACTAAAGCAGGAGTAGGGTCTTACGCCTTGCGGCGGCCCGAACCTGGGTAGATTGCTCGTGTGCTCTCTGCCATGCTGTCGTGCGCCGTTCTGCTCTTTGTGCAACGCGACATCCCCCTGCCGAACCAGCAAGGGGCCGCCCGGTCCCATAGGTGGCCGCGGATATCCCACGACATCCACCGCGGTCCACTGGTGGCGTGCACCTAGGAGCTGCGCAAGGTGACGAGCAAGGTTCGTCATCCATCCCCAAACAAAAAGAGGAAGGGAGGAAAGGGGGAAAGGGGCAAAGACGGTAGAGGCATCGCCCACAACGGGTATACGCTGCTACCATCACACCAACCAACCGAAAAGCGCATGCCTCATTGACAACAGCCCCAAGGCCTCTGGGAAGGGAAATGCTGGGATTACCAATGATCTCCAGCTCCGCCTCCAGACCGAGCTTTGATGAGACCAAAAGATTCACCATGCCAAGGACCAGGCTCACTCGCCGAGCATCAGCACCGGCGTGGGGCAACAGTCGCCTCAAGCAGGAGCCCGGGGGCTGGCCCCGAGCTCTCCTCATCAACAGTACCAACGTAAGCAGAAAACAAGAGAAGAAGGAGGATGCAGAGGTGAATGACTTTCCCTCCTCCGCCCCTCCTTTTCTAGGTCGGGTGGGAAAGGGCAACTACTCCATCAACAGGTGACCATCACCCTCCTCTGCCAGTTCAAGGCGGGCGGACCCCCTTCAAGATACTCTCCCGCGCCACGTGCCTCCATTACCTACCCCGCGCGATGCATGCAGCATACGTGGCTAAGGATAAGAGCGCGCCATGGGAAGAGTAATTTGGCAGTGTCTACCCCGTGCGTTAAAGTCATTCACGGGTCATTACTATCACGGCCCCACCACTATTGGCTTTACACCACACAAGGGGACGTCAGAAACCACCCCTGGAATCAAGACTAATGAACCAGCAACAGAAAACCTCAAGGGGCCAACCCCTTCAGCAATTCCGCCTATGCACTTATTAGGCCCTACCCCGACGACACTTAGCAGCGTGTTCGGGGCAGGCCCAGGGGCTTCTGTTGGTGCAACAAACCCTTGGTCTGTTGCCAAACTGTGCACAGGCACAAGATCAAGATTGGAGCACCAGCTCAAGTCAGAGGTCGAAGAACCATGAGATTTGAAGAACCAACATGTAGCTCAGAGAGACCAAGACCAAGCCAAAGGTGTAAGATATTGGCAAAGGAAGGGCTTCCCTTGCCGGGAAGGCGAGCCTAGCAAGGGGCGATGCCACCACTAGAAACAAGCAGCCAAGACTCCCCGGCAGAGCTTCCCGGGGCTCACGGGGGCTAAACCACCTTGCCAACCACTCAAGCATGACCCACGTTGTCGATCAGTGCGGTGTCAAGCCGCAAGATGATTAAGTGGCAGCCATTCCCCACATGGCGGCCATTTGCTATGGAAGAAACCCACAAGTGACACCCGTCCTGCCGCGTGTCCAGAAAACAGGTGCGGAGCAGGCAAGATAGCCCGGCAGGCCTTGCCAGGCGACCGTTGAGGTGACACTAAGCGATGCATTCAATTCACCCTGTCAGCCCGCATAGTTAGGTATTATAGCACTGTTTGCTATCATATCTGTCGGTGTTCCGGATATGAGGGTATCTAGAATTGCCTGCTTGCGGCCCAACACGTGGCTCCATCAACGGCCTGGTACGGCCCAGCTTCAGCGTCAACAACTCAAGACCCTTGCGAGGGGCCAAGCCTCATGAGGCGGATGACACCAAAACCCCTGTCGGATTTCGGGTTCTGGTAGACCCTTGAGGTTTGAACACTAGGGGGCACGCGGAGATCACACCTCCAGCCTACCCATGTCTCACCGCCTCGCAACGATCTAAAACTACACGAAGAACGACACAAGGGACACGAGATTTATACTAGTTCAGGCCACCATTGTGGTGTAATACCCTACTCCAGTTTGTGGTGTGGTGGATTGCCTCTGGGGCTGGTGAGGAACAGTACAAGGGGAGAACAGCCTCGCGAGGGTCTGTTCTTGGTTGGTTTGTCACATCCCTAGAATTTGTTTGCAGATAGTTGCATAAGCATCCATGCCTCATGTTTAAATTTATTTGAAAATTGAAATGGGGATTGGTCAAACCCTAGCACCAAATGAAACTTAAATAGGTTCAAGTAAAATATTTTTCACTGAATCCAAAATGCTCTTGGAAAAGTTCATGATTTTTGTTAAAGGTGAAAACCTCTGGCAAAAATGATGCTCATATTTCTAGGCCATTTCTAGACTCATGAATTAAATCGTTATGTATTTGAATTTGGCCATTTAATTGCAATAACAATTATAAATGCTCAAATAATTCTGGAACTAAATGTGGGTTGTTGGAAATAATTCAACATGTCCTCACAATTTATTTCAGGATTTTTAGATCAGGTTTAGTATTTTTACTAAATCCAGAAACAAATTTAGAAAATAGAAAATAGAAACTAAAAATAGGAAAACCAGAGAGAGAGCCTAGCTGGGCCACTTACCTGGTGCCCCATCATGGCCCAGCAGAGGCCCAGCCCACTGGCCTCTGCCAGTCATCACCGACCTCTCGCCAGGAGGACAGCGCGCGCGTGGCCGCCGCGCACGAGCATATGCTCCACCACCTCCTGCTTGCCGCTGAGCTTCTGGATGCCCTGGACGCCGACACGCACCCCCCTAGAACTCTCTCACTCTCTCCCGACCTCTTCCCCCTCCTCTGCTCTCTCTCCCTCCCTGCCCGAGCGGAGCTCATCGCCGCCGCTTGCTGCTGCCGCACCCACCGCCTCCCCCTCGCATCTCCGACGTGCCCACGAGCTTCGCCTCGACCCCCTCTTCCTCCCCACCGAGCCGTGCCTCGCCGGAGTCCCTGCATCATCGCCATCTCCATCATCTTCATCGCCGGCCACCGGAGATCCCCCTCTCCAACGCGCTCGCTCCGGAGCTTGCCCGAGCACGCCGAAGCCACCCCTGCATCCGCCGTGAGCCACTGACCATCCTTCCCCTCTCCGTTCTCTCTGCCACTCGCCGTAGTCGCTGCACCAAGCACACCCACACGCGCCATCGCCCGAGCTCGCCACCGACGTGGCTCCGGCAACGCAACGACACCGTCGTCCTGTCCACTGACCTCGTCGTGTCGCGTAGGGCCTGTAGATGCCTCGCACGGGCCGACTCGTCCGCCGTAGCCTCAACCCCGAGCTTACCCGAGCTCCGGCAACCGCCGAGGTCATCGCCGGTGACAACTCCGGCCACCCCAGGCCCAACCACCACCACCACTCGATGCGGACGTGCGTCCGCGTCATGTAGATGCCCTCCGCCGGCCGTTTGGTCGCCGGAGACGCAAACCCGAGGCTCGCGGCCGCCACTGGCCTCGCCGACGTCAAGTCGCCGGTGGGTTTGACCCGGCCGACCTAGGGTTGACCTTGTTTGACCTCCCAGGGTCACTAACGCGCGGGCCCGCCCTATTAATCTCTAATTAGTTTTAGGTTAGTGCTAACTAACATAGATTAATTAGTCCAGTCACTAACGTGTGGGCCAGGCACTGTTTATTTAGGTGTTAGATTAGTTAACACTAATTAATTTAGTTATTTAACTAAGCCACTGACATGTGGACCCATGACCCACTAACACTTTTAGTTAGGATTAAATTAGCACTAACACTCCCTGTTAATTAGACTAGTTACTGACTAGTGGGTCCCAGCATCATGTTTTACCTGGTCGACGCCTGTTGACCTGCTGAGGTCAGCATGACCTAATGCTGACGCAGTAAACATTTTCTGGAACTAAAATAAATCAGAAATGATTTATAAATTTCAGAAAATGACCTAAATTTCTAAAATTCATAGAAATTCAACCGTAACTCCAAATTAAATAAGTTATATATGAAAAATGATCAGAAAAATCCAATCTATCCATCTGTACTGGTTTGATGCATGTTAGAACAATTTAACCTTGCTGTTTAGATGAAACAAGTTAATGCACTAATATAACCTCTTAAAATGGGTTTGCATTTGAATCTTCGGTTCAAATGGACTCATCTCAATCTGTTCTAGCTTGCATTATCCCGAAACACATTCATATTTCCATGTCATAGCATGCATCATATTGTGCATTGCATTGATCGTGTTTCTTCTCTGTTTGCCGGTGTTGTTCCCCCTCGATAGACGTTGTACGGACGTTGTGAACGTTGACACTGATGAAGACTCAATGCTATCTTCACAAGTGCCAGGCAAGCAAAACCCCCTTGTTCATTCCAATACAATCCTACTCTCTCGCTCCTGCTCTCTTTTATTGCATTAGGACAACAACGAATCATCTGTTACTTGCTGCGGTAGCTGAACCCCTTTATCCTTTGCATGACCTGTCATTGCCACAGTAAATAGATGAAATCCACTAGCATGAGTAGGAGTTGTTTGAGCCCTGATGTGCCTACTCATTCATGCTTCATGCCTGCTATTGCTTAGAGTTGTGTCAGGTCTGATTCATCCGGGATGAATCAGAGGTGTGTGAACATGTCCTACTGTGTGTGAGCTAAGTGTGTGAACACGATTTGGTAAAGGTAGCGGTGAGAGGCCATGTAGGAGTTCATGGTGGGTTGTCTCATTGAAGCCGTCCTCAGGAACTGAGTTCTGTGTTATGATCCATGAAACAGATACTACCACGCATTGGGCCCGAAACCAATGGACCCTCTCGGCTTCTTATTCACCCTTGTCCTCTGTCCAGGAGTTGCAAGTAGTTTTTGGTGTTTGTAGTATGCTGGAGGGCATGGGCAGCACTGACCGGAGGGGTGGGTTGTGATGTGGTAGGCACGTGGCACGGTGTACCGGGCACCCGTTTGGTGTCTCGGGAACCCTGCACACATCGTTTGGGGCTGTGAGCGAAACTAAGGCTGGATCTCCTTGCGGATGGAACCCAAATAGGCGATAAACCTGGACTAGAGACTTGAGTGTTTAGGTGGGCCGTGGCCGACACCCTCGTTGGGCTTCCGCTTGAAGGTTGCTAAGTACATGTCGTGTAAACGACGGTAAGTGGTGACAGCGTGTGTGAAGAAGTACACCCCTGCAGTGTTAACATCATCTATTCGAATAGCCGTGTCCGCGGAAAAGGACTTCTGGGTTGCCTGTACAGTTCATAGACAAGTGAAAGTGGATACTCTAAAATACGCAAGATAAGTGTGAGTGCTATGGATGGCGTTCTCGTAGGGAGACGGGAGCGGATCCATAGTGGTGTATTGATATGGTGAATATGTGGACTCGTGTGCGCCACCTCAAAGGAGTTACTTGCAGTCGTAGTTCAGGATAGCCACCGAGTCAAAGCTGGCTTGCTGCAGTTAAACCCCACCATTCCCTTTGTTGATAATGATGCATATGTAGTTAGTTCTGATGTAATTCTTGCTGGGTACATTTGTACTCACGTTTGCCTATTTTATGTTTTTGTAGAGAGACTTCCGTCTCACTAGTAGTTCCGCGTGGACTTCGACGTTTAGCTTGTTACCTCAGCTACGATCTTGTGCCCTCGGCAGGATCTAGTAGATAGTCAGGCTTCTCAGCCTTTTTCATTTATAGTTGTCTGTACTCAGACATGTTAAGCTTCCGCTTGTGCTTTGATTTGTGTGCTATGAATGTTGGGTCATGAGACCCATGTTTGTAATATCTCGCTCCTCGGAGCCTATTAAATAAAATACTTGAGTTGTAGAGCCATGTTGTGATGCCATGTTGTATTTGCACATATCGAGCATATTGTGTGTATGTTATTGAAATGCTTGGTATGTGTGGGATCTGACTATCTAGTTGTTTATCCTTAGTAGCCTCTCTTACCGGGAAATGTCACCTAGTGCTTCCACTGAGCCATGGTAGCTTGCTACTGCTCTGGAACACTTAGGCCGGCCGGCATGTGTCCTTCTTCGTTCCTGTGTCTGTCCCTTCGGGGAAATGTCACGCGATGAATACCGGAGTCCTGTTAGCCCGCTACAGCACGGTTCACCGGAGTCCTACTAGCCCAGTGCTACAGCCTGGATTCACTCGCTGATGACCGACACGTTCGATGCTGGGTCATGGATGCCTGTCCCTGTAAGTTTGTGCCAATTTGGGTTTACGACTAGCCATGTCAGCCCGGGCTCCTAATCATATGGATGCTAGCGACACTATCATATACGTGTGCCAAAAGGCACAAACGGTCCCGAGCAAAGGTAAGGCGACACCCATGGGAATATTGTGCGTGAGGCCGCAAAGTGATATGAGGTGTTACATGCTAGATCGATGTGGCATTGAGTCGGGGTCCTGACAGCGATGAACTACTAGGGGGAGTTCGGTCGCCTCTCTCTCTGTGTCTTAGATGCAGATCCGATCCCTCTACCCTGTGTGTGGCTAGTCCTATTTATAGGCGAAGGCCCCGGGCCTCTTCCCAAATATTGAGCGGGAAGGGCGCAAACAATTGGCCATTTTGAAGGGGAACATCTAGTACACTTATCCTGACTAAAGTCGGTCCTCGCCTGCCAAAGACCCTGATGATGACGCTGGCTTGGGCTCCACGATGACCTTCACTCTACCGTCCTGCTGGTCTTGGTCTCGTTGCACCGAAATGGCTGCCTTTGCATGATACCCTTGCTTGTGCTTGCCCCCTTTGCACCAAAGAGGAAACAACGACTCTGCGCAGGCCGGCGCCCGCCTGGCGCCCACCTGGCCTTGGTCGTCATGGCTTTCGTCATGAGCACCTCGTGAGGTACCCTTCCTTGATCTCTCCGCCTCCTCGCGAGCTAGCCTGATGAGGCCGTGCCTGAGGATGCCTCCTGTCATCCGCCCCGCGAGTCTTGGCCCCTCGCGAGGGTCTTGAGCATGTTCTGATGAAGATGGGCCGTACTGGGCCACTCCTTGAGACACGCCGCAGGCCGCAGGCAAGCAAGTCTGGGTACCCCCGTTCCCAGAATGCCGACAGTAGCCCCCGGGCCCAAGGCGCGCTTGGACTTGGCTTAGGAGAGAAGCGAAGAGGCAAGTGCGAAGCGCCGCGGGCCCCAATAGCCTGCATCCTTGGGCGCCGCGTGGCAGTTGATTGGACATGGGCGTCCTGGCTCCCCCACGATGCCTCGGTAACTGCGCGATTTGACAAGTCCCTGCATGCAGAACGGGTCATGATTACCTGTGATCGTGGAGGCCGTCGGTTGGCCTCCCTCAGCTATATGTACGAAACGGCGCGAGCCCCTCCAGTCCATTTCTTCCCGCTACTCTTCGTCTTCTTCTCGGCCGCTTGCCATCCCCATGGCCCCACCGAAGAGGTTCTCGGCCGTGGAGAAAGGGAAGGCTCGCCGGGAAGGGCCCGGCTCCCCTCCGGCCAAGCGCGGCCGGGGCCGCCCTCGGAAGCACCCCAGGGCCCCTGCCCCGGCCTCCCGTGGCCGTGGAAATAGGCCTCTGCGCAGCGGTGGGCGTCCGGCTGCCATCGAGAGGTACGTTGGGGTTGCGCGTCCCCCTAGGCCGTGCTTTCGCTCGACGGAGGTGCTGCCGGAGTTTGTCGTGTGGTCGGCGGACCCGACCAGCACCAGGCTCCAGCTTCCCCGCTTCTTCATAGGTGAGCTTCCCGCTGGTGCCCCAGGCGGCCTTTGGCATCAGGCAGATGGTTGCTGCAGCAGGGCCTCTTGGGCTACCCTGGAAGTCTTCGCCGCCGGGGAGGCGGCCTTGACCGGCGGCTGGCAAACATTTGCTCGCGCGCGCGGCCTGTGCCGACGATGCACTCTGCACTTCAAGTTCGATGGCGATGCCACCCTCTACATGAGGGTGTTCAGGGAAGACGGCTGCCGCGCCGGATGCTGCCCCGAAGAAGATGACGCGGCCGCGCGCCTAGCCCCGGCATTGGCCAGGGTGAAGGTGGCGGAGGGCGCGCGGGCAGTGGGGCCCGAGGCCCGCCAAGCACAGGTGACTCCCCTTTGGATGGCAGCTCCTCCAGTGGCGGTCGCGACCAGCCCCTCGTCGCCGCGCTCGCCTGGGAGAGGGCAGCGGGTCGGTCTGACGCCTCGCCTCGGTGAAGCGGGAGGCGGAATCCAGCTGAGCTCCGGAGGCATTTCAAGCCTTTGCTGAGAGTTGGCGTCGGGCAGGTCGTGCCCCCTTTTGCTTTCCTTTCTTTCCTGCACTAAAAGAATGTAGTCTGGTCCCCCACGGGGGTGTGTTGAACTGTCGCTGTTTAATTGGTACGCTGTTTCTACCGTTTCTGTGCTATTTTTTGTTCCGCGTGCTTATGCGTGGAAATCACTTATCTTGGGGGGAAGCTTGTTGCGATCCTCTCCTCTTGAGGCTAGGGCCTTGTCGCGCGCCTTGTGTCCTGGAGGGTTTTAGTCAGTGGGGATAATCTCCAGCCTTGGTAGCAAGAACAACTAACCCAAGTCCCGTGACTGCGTCGCGATGCCCGTGGGGCATGGAATGGGAGGGGCGCTCCCGCAGCGGACTCAGATAAGGAAGTTCCAAACCACCGGGGCAGAAAACACTCGCGAGGGTGCCCGTGTTCCTCCCTCGTGAGAGTTCGCGCAAGAGAAAACGAAAACTAGCAAGCAAAACGGACGAGGGGTCGGCTTCAGAAAAACTTCAAATAGGAACAAACAAGCCAATTGCGGAAAGCAAATGAAAGAAGCCGCATCCGGCACCTAGTCTAGTCTTTGACGTCTTCTCACCAGCGCGGAGCTAAGTGCTGCCACTGGGCGTGGGCGGGAGCCCCCGAGGCCTCAGGGCGGCACTCCGGAGACTCCGGGGCATGTACAGCCCCACTCATCATTACGTGAGAGTGTCACGGGTGGTGAGCTTCACAGGCGTTTACCTTCTTCACAGGCACGACCGGCGCTGCTTTGGGCGGCTCGACCAAGAAGACCAGAGGTTGAAGAAGCACTATGCCCGTTGGATGGACATCGTACAGTCACTGAAGCTATAATCATTTATATTGACTAAGTTGACAAAGCCCTTGGTACGCTCCAACTTAGTAGGCCCACAGGTCAGCCTCCGAAACGGTGCACCCCAGATGTCAGGGGGAGGAATCATTTTTTTGGCGGATGAGACCAAGATTTGAAACAACTTGCCACGAAGACTGGAAACAAATCTCGATCTCCTTTTGTGCAGTTCCACAAAAATTAAGCAAAGTCACCAGTGTGACATTCAAGTTGAACTGCACAAAACACTCTTAAAACATAAGTGTTTCGAGTAGGGAAGCAAAATGTCGCAATAGCAACAAGTTGAATTGATACCCTTGTTTTAACAGAGGCAAAAAAGGAAACAATTACTTGCCGATAAAGGAGGATGAAACAAACGGTGACAGAAAGAAGCATCTAACTTATCTTGGATGGAAAACAAAGTAGGATAGTAGCATTTCTAAAACGGTTGCATTGATTCATATTAACAGTGACATTCTCTTGAAACAACATTCGTTAAAAAATGTAATTTACTTTTAACAATGGCATTGCTTCAATTTTCCGGCGGCATTCTTAGATTAACAACAGCAAAATAGCTGTATGGGACATGCCAGCACCATGTGCGTCCACACGTATAAATGGGTGATGCAGAGTATGTAGCCAAGCAGCATATATGCGCTGGTCCCATATTTGTTCTCTTTGAACCTTTTTCCTGTGTAAGGGCAGCAAATCTAGTCCTGCACAAACTACCCGACCCCCAGTTTCTTTCCCTTTTCAACTAAGAGATCGGTTCCTTATAGATGTGTGTACTGGGTTAACCCCTTTTTCCCTTTTCGACCTACAAAGCGGCTGGATAGCCAGTCTATACTACTTTCCGCCCCTCCTTTCCTCATTGAACCTGTCGGCATTCTGGGAATGGGGGTACCCAGAGTTGCCTGTCTGCGGCCTGCGGCGTGGCTCAGGGAGTGGCCCAGTACGGCCTATCTTCATCAACGCATACTCAAGACCCTTGCGAGGGGCCAAGCCTCGTGGGGCGGATGACAAGAGGCTTCCTCGGGCACGGCCTCGTCAGGCTGGCTCGCGAGGAGGCGGAGAGATCGAGGCGGGGTACCTCGCGAGGTGCTCACGATGCAAGCCATGACGACCAAGGCCAGGCGGGCGCCGGCCTGCGCAGACTCCTTGTTTCCTCTTTGGTGCAAAGGGGGAAAGCGCAGGCAAGAGTATCAAGCAAAGGCAACCATTTCGGTGCAACAAGACCAAGACCAGCAGGACGGCAGAACGGAGGTCATTGTGGAGCCCAAGCCGGCGTCATCATCAGGGTCCTTGGCAGGCGAGGACCAACTTTAGTCAGGATAAGTGTACTAGATGTTCCCCTTCAAAATGGCCAATGGTTGGCGCCCTTCCCGCTCAATATTTGGGGAGAGGCCTAGGGCCTCTGCCTATAAATAGGACAAGCCACCCACATAGTAGGGGGCATCAAGAGAACAAGGATCGAAAGAACAAGGATAGAAAGATAGACAGAGAGAGGGAAGCGACTGAACTCCCCCTAGCAGTTCATCGCACCAGCCAAGAACAGACCCTCGCGAGGCTGTTCTTCCCTTGCACTATTCCTCGTCAGCCCCAGAGGCAATCCACCACACCGCAAACTGGACTAGGGTATTACACCACAATGGTGGCCTGAACCAGTATAAATCTCGGGTCCCTTGTGTTGTTCTTCGTGTAGTTCTAGATCCTGGCGAGGCGGTGAGACATGGGTAGGCAGGAGGTGTGATCTCTGCGTGCACCCCAGAGTTCGAACCTTGATGGTCTGCCAGAACCCGAAATCCGACATTTGGTGCGCCAGGTAGGGGTTCGCCGGAATGTGCCTTCCGTCGCCTCGTGTTTCGCTGCCTGTCCCATCCATGTCAGACGCTCGTCGCGCCTGCGCCGAGTGCCGGGCCGCTCTCGCCACTCGCGTCGCCCAAACGGCCTCTGTCGGTGGGCGCCCCCGCCGTTCCCCATTGCCTGCCGTCAACGCCGCCACCGGCCAGGCAGGGAACGAGCAGCAGGCGTCGTCCCTGCATCCTTCAGTGCGGCGAGAAGGCCACACCGCCACCCCGTCGCTGACTCCAACCGGCTCCTCGTCCCACACCCGTCGCCCTCCTGCGGACGCACACGCCACGCCGCTCCTGGCACGGGAGCTCCTGCACTACCGTCCCGTCGACGACCTCTATGGCGAGTGGCTCACCCGCATCACCGAGCTTGTCAGCGCCGCTGGGGCCTCCCCTGCACCATCCCTCTCACTGCACCGCGCCCCGCCCTGCGCGGGCAACAAAGCTCCGGGGGCGCCTCAACCGCCTCCCCCTCAAGAAGGCGCCTTGGCCCCAAGGCGCGTGGCCCCTGGGTGGAACCCACTTCGTCCGGCGCCGGCACAGCAAGAGAAGAGCTGCCAAGAGATCCCTCGTCCCCAAGAGGCCGCCCGTGTGCTCCCCGCACCGGCTCGGCACGAACGCGCTCCTGCTCCAGCACATGAAGACCCCGCGCTACACTTGTCGGCAGTGCACAAAGACCCGCAAGATGAAGCTCTCCGTCACCAAAGGGCCCCCGTGGCCACTGTAGGCTGCCATGCCCTCTCCGCCGAGCTGCACAGCGTGGCCTGGCCGGGCAAGTTCAAGCCAGGCCTGCCCCCGCACTACGATGGCACGGCTGACCCTGCTGAGTTCCTCCAGCTCTGTGAGCTGGGCATCGAGGCTGCCAACAGGGACGAGAAGGTCATGGCGAACTGGTTTCCCATGGCGCTCAAGGACGGCGCCCGCACCTGGCTCCTGGCACGATATCCTCCTGGGACGAGATGCGCACCCAATTCATCGCCAACTTCCAAGGCACCCGCGACCGGCCCCCGGCCGTGAGTGACTTACGCCGCATCAAGCAGCAGTCGGGAGAGACCATGCAGAAGTTCATCCAGCGCTTCAACAACGCTCGCCTTAAGATCCCCAAGGTGTCTGAGGAGGCCATCATCTCAGCCGTCTCCAAGGGCGTACGTGACGTCAAGATGAAGGAGGATATCACGATCCATGAGGACCTGTGCACCTCCCTAGAGCTGTTCAACCTGGCGACCAAGTGCACTAGGGCTGAGGAAGGGCGCCTTTCCCTCCTCGAGCTGCCAGCTGCAGACCCAGAAGAGAAGAAGCCCAAGGCCAAGGAGGTGAAGCGCAAGGGGGCTGCCGTGCTTGCAGCAGAACCGGACACCAAGTGAGGCAGGGATCAGCCTGAGTCATCCAAGGGCAGCCGGTACTACGTGTACCACGACCTCCACACCCACAACACCAACGAATGCCAAGAGCTCGGGGCCGTGCGGGACGTGCGTGCCGGCCGACGCCCCGAGCGCAGCGACCGGGGCTATGGCCGAGGAGGAGGAAGAGGTGGAGGACCATGGGAAGACCGTGGCCCTCGCCAAGGGTGGCGTGACCGACCTCGCGAGGACTGTTGGTAGGACCAGCCTCGCGAGGGAGGTTAGAGGGACCCACCTCGCCCACAAGGCAATGCGGGCCTCCCTCTTCTGCCACCGCAGCCGAGGAGGATTGAAGACCATCATCAGAACGAGGGGGCTGGAGGCTTCCAGGAGCCGCGCGCAATCCCTTGCATCTTGGGCGGCGCTCAAGCCCCGGCCTCTCAGCGCATCTTCAAGCAGTTTGCTTGCAAAGTGAATGCAGTCCTCCCCAAGCTTGAGGCCACACGCCCTCTGAGGTGGTCAGCGTGCGCTATCACGTTGAGCTCAGCGGATCAGCTCAAGTGCGCAGCCACAGCCAGAGTCCTCCCGATGCTTTGTTCCCCAATCATCGGCAACGTGCAAGTCACCAGGACCCTCATCGATGGCGGGGCAGGGCTCAATGTCCTCTCCGTCGAGACGTTCAACAATCTCCAAGTGCCATACAATCAGCTGCAGCCAACCAAGCCTTTCTCAGGAGTCACCGATGGTTCCACGGTTCCGATAGGGCAGGTCCGCCTTCCTGTCACTTTCGGGAAGCTCGGCAACTACCGCACCGAGCTCATTGACTTCGACGTCGCTCACATTCGCCTACCGTACAATGCCATCCTCGTGTACCCAGCCCTGGCCAAGTTCATGGCCGTGACCCAGCATAGTTACAATGTCCTCAAGATGCCAGGAAGCGGTGGAGTCATCACGGTGCCTTGTGAAGAGAGAGACATTGTGTGTTCTCTGGAGCGTGCCTTCCAAGCCGCATCGATCGAAGACCCAGATCACAGGAGCGGGAGGCTTCCCGAGGCTGCCCCTAAGAAGAAGAAGACATCGCCTGGCCCGGCCCCTCGGGAGGTAGGCCCCTCAGGGTCTGCACCTGTTTAGGGGGCGCCTCCTTCTTCACATAGGGAGGCGCGCTCGGCGCCCTCCTCGAGCAAGGCTCAGGGGCTCTCTCCTGGAGGGCCATCGACTTTGCTAAGATCACGAGGGAGGCGCTTGGGCACCACTTGGAAGCGTGCTTCAATGCATGTTTCCCTCAGGAAGGAGCAAGGCAAGGAGGGCCAAACCCTCAGGAATTCGTCAGTGAGATCATTCAGGAGCTGCAGGAGTCAAGAGTCATGAGTGGCCCACTTACCCACTGTAGCTCCCCATCCAGGCAAGGATGGTGGGCTGCGCGTCTGCATCGACATACCAGGACTCAACCGAGCCGCCTCTCAGGAGCGCCTCTGACCCTCACGGGTGGGACGTAGCGAAGGTCCACCCCATAGCTATGTTCGCATGCCTTACGGCCTGCCGAACGCGGCTGCTATGCGTCAGCGCCTCATGAGGAGCATCTTGGAGGTTCAAGCGGTCAGGCATTCCGCAGTCCTGGCAGAGATGGAGATGGTCCGCGAGGAGCCGCGAGCGCCTCCGGAGCCTCCCGAGGCCCCCGGGCCTGGGGCCTCGTGAAGATCGTCTCCCGCAAGCGCACGCCGTCCGCTACTTCAGCATCCCTTCATCTTCAACATTATCAGGTGACATCCTTCGAGTTTCATTTTCAGCTGGGAGCACCCCCCGGGGCTGCATCATTAGCAGGCCGCGTGGGTCCGTCCCTACGGCATGTATCCCTTTGATTCATGTCTTTTAGCTTACTTTATTAGGGGCACCCCTCGGGCTACATCATCCCCAAAGTCGCTCGGGCCCGACCCAGCGGTGATCGTCTTTTTCTGCGCCTATCTAAATGGATGTGCTCCTTCATGATTAACATGCTTGACTTAATCGCCCGCTCGATTGACACCAACTGATGGAGCTGCTCCCTCACGGACGACGCTTGCGCATGGGTCCGTCCCTGCAACGTTGACAAACTTGGATGGCTGATCTCTGGCCGAGGCAACCCCGAAGGGCGCCACTTCACCAATCCTTCAGTGCCTCGTCACCTTCCCAAAGCTACTAGCAGATGGCCGGCAATTGTAACGGCAAACCTTTGCTTTTCTCATGATGAACTCGCAGGATCGGTTTAAAGAGCAACATCGGGCGAGGCCTCCGTAGCGTCTCCTTTGCCCTCGTCTGCGTGAACCGCTTGCACATTAAAGGGGGGTACCTGAGCATCGCGACTCATGGGCTCTTACTGGCTCTCCATCCCTCACCCTCTGGCCTTGTCCACGGCATCGCGACCTGGCATACCAGCGACGGCTGAGCTCGCTCGAGGGCCAGGACCTGATGATGTAGAGCACGAGGGGGAGCAAAGGCGAGAGGGAAGAGGCACGCAGGGACCTCGCCAGCCAACTCCTCAGCTATCAACGCGCGGGCCCGGTGCCGCGCCAAGGAGTGGTTTCTGACCCCCGAGATAAGTCATCCTCCAGAAACACTAGCTATCGCAGCACCAACCTCGCACCTAATGCAGTTCCGTATTGGCGACGTCGCACTCCTTTCTCACCGAACAATGGCTGCTTGAGTGCTAAAGGGGACCTCCTGAGCATCGCGACTCAGGGGCTCTTACTGGACCCCGGGCCGCTCACCTCCTAGCCTTGACCACGGCATCGCCACCTGGCATACCAGCGACGGCTGAAGCCTGCCTTGGGACCAGGACCTGTCGGCACAGAGCGTCAAGTCCTCACGAGGTTCGAAAGGAGGAACTAAGCTAAGACGGGACGAGCATCCCTCACCGGTTCACAATAAGGATCATATTAACAAATGGAACTACAAGCACCTTACAAACCCCCACGGGGTGTGTTCTTCGATTCCTCGCAGGGAACAAAAGGAGCAAATCCTAAGGAGTGCTAACTACACGCGCCTCCGCAAGAGACGCCATCATCAACAGTGGGCCGTCAGCCACCGGCGCCAACCCCATACAGATCAGTGGCGATAGCGGCCTGACGAGCCCACCCTGCTCTGATAGCGGCGCAAGCTCGGGGGCTCGTAGCTATCGTCGCTCGTCTCTGGAGTCTCGAAGAGCTCAGCGGAGTCGCTGGATCCTCTGACACCTCCGCTGCCTGAGGAGCTGCTGGGGAAGCGATTGGCGAGTCTAGTCCTCGCCGCGGCAGGGCCTCGGCCGCCTTTCTCAGGGCAGCACTCCAGCCGGCGTCCCTCCGCGTCGAAGACCTTGAAGAGCATCAGGGAGGCGCCGTCGTACTAGGGGTGGATTACGAGGGCGCCACCCGTCCTGCAGACCCGGGCGATCTCGCCCCAGCCATGGGTCAGGTAGACCCTGCCTGGAGCAACGACCTCGACCTCCACTTCGGTCGCACGGATACTGCAGTCGGCATGCTGCAGCCAAAGCTCGATAGGCCCCCTCGGCGGGATTTCGAAGGCGAAAGAAGGAGGGAGGTGAATCCAGGACCGGGGAGGCATGGCGACGTGAAGTACGAGCCCGTGAGAGGAGCCCCCAGCGTGAACTCCAGGGGGAACGACGCGCACCGCCGTGATCCGCTGGCGGCGACGGCACCTCTGGCGATGCTGCTCCGCGCCAGCGCCTTCAGGACCCACAATCCGGGCATACAAGGGCAATGGGAATCCAGGCAGCGGCTGCTCGAACCATGGCCTCGACACCTCCTGCCAAGCACCCCCTTCTCCGTGGCATGAGGCGGGCCGTTTCTTCGAAGGAAGCGGTATAGAACCCTCTCGGGGGGCCTTCCCCTTCTCTTCGGCAGAAAACCGACGGATCGCTGCCATTGGTACAGGGAGGAGCGAAGACGAAGAGGAAGGAGGAGAGTAGCAGGAAGAGATGGACTGGAAGAGCTTGTGCCGTTCCGTACATATAGCCGAGGGAGGCCAACCGTCGGCCTCGACGATCACAGGTAATCATGACCCGTTTTGCATGCAAGGACTTGTCATTTCATGCAGTTTCCGAGGCGTCGTGGGGGGATCCAGGACGCCCACGTCCAATCAGCCGCCACGCGGCGCCCAAGGCCGCAGGCTATTAGGTCCCGCGGCGCTTCGCACTTGCCCCTTCGCTTCTCTGCTAAGCCAAGTCCGGGCGCGCCTTGGGCCCGGGGGCTACTGTCGGCGTTCTTGGAACCGGGGTACCCAGACTTGCCTGCCTGCGGCCTGCGGCGTGGCTCAGGGATTGGCCCAGTATGGCCCATCTTCAGCAATGCATAGTCAAGACCCTCGCGAGGAGCCAAGCCTCGCGGGGCGGACGACAGGAGGCTTCCTCGGGCACGGCCTCGTCAGGCTGGCTCGCGAGGAGGCGGAGAGATCAAGGCGGGGTACCTCATGAGGTGCTCATGACGCAAGCCATGACGACCAACGCCAGGCGGGCGCCGGCCTGCGCAGAGTCCTTGTTTCCTCTTTGGTGCAAAGGGGGCAAGCGCAGGCAAGAGTATCAAGCAAAGGAAACCATTTCGGTGCAACAAGACCAAGACTAGCAGGATGGCAGAACGGAGATCATCGTGGAGCCCAAGCCGGCGTCATCATCAGGGTCCTTGGCAGGCGAGGACCAACTTTAGTCAGGATAAGTGTACTAGATGTTCCCCTTCAAAATGGCCAATGGTTGGCGCCCTTCCCGCTCAATATTTGGGGAGAGGCCGAGGGCCTCCGCCTATAAATAGGACTAGCCACCCACAGGATAGGGGTATCAAGAGAACAAGGATCGAAAGAACAAGGATAGAAAGATAGAGAGAGAGGAAAGCGACCGAACTCCCCCTAGCAGTTCATCGCACCAGCCAAGAACAGACCCTCGTGAGGCTGTTCTTCCCTTGTACTGTTCCTCGTCAGCCCCAGAGGCAATCCAGCACACCACAAACTGGAGTAGGGTATTACACCACAATGGTGGCCTAAACCAGTATAAATCCCGTGTCCCTTGTATTGTTCTTCGTGTAGTTTTAAATCCTGGCGAGGCGGTGAGACATGGGTAGGCAGGAGGTGTGATCTCTGCGTGCACCCCAGAGTTTGAACCTTGAGGGTCTGCCTGAACCCGAAATCCGATAGAACCACGTCCTAGATTCTTGCTCCAGCCCACCACACTGTTCTTTCCTCTTTGAACCAAGACCTAGATTCGACTACAGATCGAAAAAGATCCACATGCAGCTAGAGCAACGACGGTTTCAAAGAAACTTATACCTTAGGGTCGTCGGGATGTGGCAAGGCATGCGGTGGGAGGCCGAATCTGCCCACACTACGTACGACAGCAAGGAAGAAGGGGTCGGTGGCCCTCCTGCATAGGCGCTGGGTGAAAGAGAACAGCGCAGCCGGCCGTGGATTGCCTCCCTCGCCGAAGGCGATAGAGTCAAAGCTGCACCTTCTACCCTTCCCGGTGCGACGGGATACGGATGACTCCTTCACCAGCTGTGAGGGGAGAGAGAGAGACAAGAGGCCAACACATTCTTGTTTAGATCTGGTGAAGAGTGGGTGAGACACTGTGAATATATCAAACCCTAGCAAATGAACGCTGAGCCTCCAGCGTATAACATATATGTAGTGCGGCGAGCGTGTGGAGAGTGCAAACCCTAGCGAACAAGCGCTGAGGCTCCCGTTTATATACATACTACTGTAGTACGGACTGAGCTCCGGTGCCTTCACTGCACCTGCTTTTGGCTGTATGATAGGTGAGCCAGCCACATTTTGGGCCCACCTGTCATAAACCCAGAGGCAGGTACACTAAGTCAATGAAGCTGCATCCATATAGTACTCTCGTGTATACGACTAATATATAGTGGAGTGGTTTTCTTATTCTCTCCATAACAATCGTTTTAAATTGTGTAAGTACGAAACGAAACTCTTTATTTAATGTACAGTGAAGAAAACTAGTACAACTTTCGATGAACTAACGATCCATGCCCACGCGTCCTGGTCGCACTTCATGTCCTTTACGTGTGGTACACTACCCTCCCTTGAGTGAACAACCACAAATGCGCCAAATTATCGGAAACGTGTGAGAGTGTGTACAAATAAAGAATTTTAATTTCAATTATCGGAAAGGTTTGAGAGTATTACAAAGTTTGACTTCAGTCAAATCTAATATGCAGACTAAATAAAAATGGAGGGCTACTACGTCCATCCGGGTTTTTAGTCCACACCATTTTTAAATCAAAGTTAATAGCTGGACAAATAAAATTACAGGTGAGCTGGAGACAAAGTTGTGAGAAGGCTTAGAAATCAATACAAAACTTATGCTCTTAGTAACAACTCGATCCTTCTTCGAGGAAACATTTGGTTCATACCCAATTGAGTGATAAAATTGCACCAACGTGAAAGACGAATGCGTCTCCAACGCAACAAAGGTGAACTGATGAAGGATATCATCTTTGTGCATAACAAGCAAAGAGCACTGATGCAAGACAACTTGTTTTTCATTGAAAATCGATCAGCCTCACCAGCCGACGCAACCATGAGGCGCAACCATGAGCATCGATAGGTTATCGTGGTGATGCATCATCAATTTGGCATCAAGTTTGGGTGAGGCACCTATGAAGTTCGACAAATCCTCACTGTGGTCTGTTTCTTCTCAGTTATCAAGCTCGAGGAAGGAAGAACCACGTGGCAGAGGATAGTGAGGCGGAACAACAATGGCCATCCAATTTTGTGCAGTTCCACTAAAATTGAGGAAGACATGCTCGGGTATGGAGACACGCATTGCTGTTTCCAAAAATATAAAAAAGGGTTAGCAACGACATCTCAATTGTCAATAAGAATTAATGAAAAGTACAGCAACAAACAGAAGCATCATAATTATATATTGATGGGAACTAAACCAGGATACCCGAGAAAAAAAGCATTTCTTCATTTAACTAGTGATAGTACTACCACCATATGGACAATAAACGCACAACCACCATGTACTTTTTGTCGAAACAACATGTATACCTCCACCGAGGCATAAATCAGGACAAATTTTTGAGTGGCATTTCCTCTATAATAGTACTAGTAGGTGATGTTGGACCAGCCGGCGAACCCTAGCTACTATGCATGCGGAGCTGGGGAGTAGTCGCATAGAAGAAAACCCACACGCAGCGACCTAGGGAGCTAGAACAGTACAAGAAATTATACCTGAGGTGGGCGAGATGTCGTTTAGGCGGGCGGGCGGGATCTGCCCACACGACGACAACGAACAAGGGCACGGAGGATCTTCGTCCGTGCCAGCGCCCGCTCCGAGAGGACGGTGCGCGTCGGCTTCCTCCGTTGCCGACGGCGAAAACTTCAATGCTGCACCTCCTCACCTCCCACAGCGGACGGGATTCGGCCGGTTCTGTGACTACCGGTGAGGAGAGAGATAGAGTGGACACTTTCATCTTGTTTTGATATGGAGAGGGTGAGAGAGCGAGACGCGAGAAACTCTATCAAACAAGAGGCTATAATGGAGTAAAAAAATCTCTCCATAGCAGTGGTTTCAAATAGAATACGCGCGTTCCTGGAAAAAAGAAATGAAAACTGGCGGACAATTTTTTAAGGGTCTGTTTAGGACACATCTAGATGTGACATAGTTATGTCACATCTAAGTTGATGTCCACTTTGTTTGTGGTCTATTTTTCCCTAGTTTTTTTATTTCTTGTTGCTACATTATATACTTGTGGGAGCTTAGATGTGATATCCTTAAATAACATCTAGATGTGAATTAGACAAACTGATTTTCTAACATACCAAGAAAGAAAACTCGATCAAAAAACACGCCCCTGCTTCCAGGTCGTGAGAGTCGTCGTGCACACACACATAGACATAGACATGCATATCCGTGTTTACGTAAAATTCCATTTCCATCTCCATCGCCAATCCTATTTGTCCAACTAGCACATTATTTACGTTGTTAATTATATACGCAGCAATATTAACATACAACATCTCTTGTTTGTGCACGTCCGGACCGCTGCCACGGCCGGTCCTGACCAACCCGAACCCTCTTCATCACCCGCGCGTGCTTCCTGCCCGAAACAGTCAGTGCCACATTCATGCCCCGCCAGAACGAACGGGACCTCTCACTGGCGCCAGCATTGAAGCGGCGCGCCGGCCGAGAGAGCGTCGCCCACGACGCTTCCGGGTGCACGCGGCTGCTCTGCGTTCAAAGGTCGCAATAGATGGCAACAACATGGATGTAAAAAGTTCTTGGGAGTCCGTGCTACAGCTAGCTGTCCTCCCCCAACTCGTCAATCTCTTCCAGTAGTGCTAGTACTCCATGGCGCGATCCATCAACAAGCCGGCAGGAAAGTTATTGTATACTCGGTTTGCGGTGAGTGGCATGCCGAGCGACCATGTGGGGTCGAGCCATGGAGGAGGGTGACACACGAACACGGCAGACGTGGTTTAAAAGTTGGTTTTGCTCGATGGCGCGATCCAACGAAACGAAACGTTGGTTTCTCTCCATTTCCATTTTTTCTCCGGAAAAACGGAAACTTTCCACTCCATTTTCATTCCTATTCCAAGGTTGCCCCATTACAACATTCCATCAAATACAAAGGAAAACTAACACGCATGCTGATGCATCTCAATGATTCACAGATCATAGCCAATATTTCCTTCACAACTAAAGAAAAAAGTTGTGAGAGCGTGTACGAAAGAAAAACTACTGATGGGGTCACTACGACTTAAACCAAAAACCCTAATCATGATTTAATTTCCTGGCTAGGTAGAACCTGTCGAAGGAAATATGGCTGGCACCCTTGGATCATACGATGCTTTTGCGCAATTCCATTAAAATCGACCTGAGCATCCCTGATGGCAAAGATATTGAAGTGTGATTAGAATAATAGTACTGGCACTAGTTCATGAGACATAAACTCATCACAAGTAGAAAGCCGGTAGAAGTAGAGAAAGATCGACATGGAGATGGAGCTACGACAGTGGAGCAAGCCGGCTCCAAAAGGAAGATGGACTACTTGGGACGTCAGGTTGTAGCTAGAAAGGCGGTTGAGACGCGGCATCGGCCCATACCGCGGTAACCTCCGTTTGGGACACACCGACTGTGGGTTTTCTCCCTCGCCGATGTCGACCGCATTTATGCAGAACATTGTTCCCTTCCCCCAGTTGCGGGATCAGGCCCGTCGTTCTATGCTTGTGAAGAGAGCAACCTAAGCAAGCAGGCTTGTAGCTTAGGCTCCTGCTAGTGTATATATAGTGTTTTTCTTTTTCTCCCCATATCAACCATTTTATATTGCGTACGTGTCATTCAAGAGTGAAATGATGGTTGCTTCTTCCGACTAACTTACTGTGTGATTTGACTGCTCCTTAGTGGCCCCTACACGTACTCCCCCTACGTGTATGCAACAGTCACACGTACACATGGATGCAAAAAGGCGCACGACGCCCTAATAATGCATGCATGTCCGAGCACACGACGGAACACACACGGTCACGCTCAAGTGCTCAACCTACATGTTCATGCACACACATACTCAGTCAGGGTGAGCTAGTGACCGTATAAACACCGGAATATATATATATTGAGCGCAATGAGCGTATTATGAAGTCCACTGACCGTATCTTTACAAATATACAGTGAAAGACAGTGTATTTATCTCGTCTGAAATTAAGCCATATTAACCAGAGAGGAGGCAGTATGGACTAGCATTACTTTGGTGTGTCCCGTCAACTTGCTGAACAAGGAGAAGGCTGCACTTTGAATGTGGCCGAGAGCTGGCTTGATGAAACACCTCGCTTCCTACTTCTTTTTTTTGCGGGGTACCTCGCTTCCTAGTGACCAGTGTCTTGGCTGATTGTCCTAAGAATGCTTATATATGAATAAAGCTCTCTCATTTACCCACAAAAAAGATTAAGCCATATTAACCGGAAAGGAGGGAGTATGGACTAGCACTACTTTTTGGTGTGTCCCGTCAACTCGCAGAACGAGGAGAAGCTTGCAGGACAAGGTGAAGCTCTCTTACGCCTTTTGACTAATGCAAACTACCCTCGGTGGACATGCATCAGTCCATTCGGTGTCAGATTGTCAGAGGCATACACTGTAGTACCCAACATGTGGAGTACAATCATTGTTCAACTTCACGAAGAGGCGAAGAGCCAGGCACAGTAGTACGAGTAGTACTACTACTAGAACCGCATGGTGGAGCGTCTGCACTCTTTATTATCTCTGATAAAGTACACGTTTATTCTGGAGAAGGGCGGAAAACGGCAGCCCAACATGTAATGAATGATATCGATCAACCAACCATGCTCGAATATATGTTGGCCTCCGTGCGAGCCCGTCTGTGTGTTCTCGATCCTCGTCTCTCTCAAGGAACGGCGGGTTGGCTCTTTGCTGTCAATTGAGATCGGTTTGCTCACACTCCTGTCCCACATGTCAGTGATATGCCAAGAGGAGGTGCATTGACCGACTGGCCATACGCGTACTTTGTTTTGCACCTTCATACTAGTCCTCCCTCTGTCACAGGTTACAGGGCGCGCTTCATTATGATGCATTTCTCTCAATGCATTTCCACCACCAGAGAGACTTTAGACGTGTTTGGTTTAATGCTCAATTAATTAGGGCGTGGTAACCGCAATCAAGTCCACAGTTTTCTCTCCATGTACTGAACTACTACGGAGTGGAGTAAGTGCATGCATGTGTGTACCCGGGGTGGAAGCACTGCATGCATGTGTGTACGCATTATTCCCTCTAGTAATAGACATCGTGCTATAACTACCAATGCTATTTTTCAGGCCGATCGCTAGTCGCCTTGGCCCCACAATTGTTTTTTCTTTTTTCTGAAGCGCGCTGTATAAACAGTGACGGATGGAGTAGTATGAGCGGATTCAAAGAAGAGCGTATTGATGGTTGCTTCTTCAGAGCATCTTATAGTGGGAAAGGTGGGGCTTATGATTTGACTGCTCATTACTCACTATTAATGCGGCGCAACGACCGGGTTGAGTCTCCCATGCGGTTGTGCACTACCCCCTCGGTTCTTAAATATACTCTGGAGTATTTGTCTTTATAGAGATTTCAATGAGTGACTACTCAAATATTTGTCTTTTTAGAGATTTCAAATGGACTGGCACATACGGATGTATATAGACATATTTTAGAGTGTAGGTTCACTCATTTTGCTCCGTATGTAGTCACTTGTTGAAATCTCTAGAAAGATGAATATAATATTTAGGAACGGAGGGAGTACACATACGAAGTAAAAGAGTGAATCTACGCTCTAAAATATGCCCGTTTGAAATTTGTAAAAAGACAAATATTTAGGAACGAAGGAGTATAATTTTGTGCATGGCACATGGACCCGGATGATGCAGAGGCTTCTGGCAATGCTATCAAGCTTCCATCATTTGTTTACATAATTGACGTACTATACAAATAATTTTCAAGCGACATGAAATTGTACAATGGTGTGAGCTTTCAGCTTTTGTTTTGTGTGTCTTGCCATCGATACTCTTTCGGAAACAATAAAAAACTAACATCCTTGCTAATGCATGTCAATTATGAGCAGATCAGAGCTAATAATTACATCACAACTAAAGACAGAGTTTTGAGAAGGTGTTAAATTAAAATTGATCCATGCTTTCATTGGCACTAACGCCCCCCCAGCTCTGTCTAAATCAACAAGGCATGTTGGGAAAAAAAGTAGCTGTCTGGAGCATGCAACATTCCTATCATTTTGTGTAGTTCCACTAAGCTGAGCGTCCCTGTTCCAAAGATATTAAGTGTGATTATGATAATAGAGGACTGCTGATGAAACAATAAACACACAAATAGAAGTCGGTCACCTTTGCAGTCTCTCTTAAGACTAACTAGTTGGAGAAGATTAGGCTCGGAGTTGGATGAGGAGGATAGAGCAAAACCAATATCCCTTTGTGTAGTCACACTGAAATGTAGAGACGTTGCCCGTGTGACATTTTAGTACAACTGCACAAAACATTCTTAGGAAAGAAGTGATTTGTGTAGTTCAACAAAAGGTCGCTATAGCAACAAGGTGAAATGGATAGCCCTGTTTGCAAAAAAGAGGTAGAAAGGAAACAATTACTGGCCAATAACAGTTGATGACACATGCGACCACAAAAAAGAAGCATATTCCTTGTCCTAAGGGAAGATAACAACACGGTTGTGTTTGTCTAAAACAGTGTGAGGACGAGAATGCAATATGGAAAGTACGCCGGACGAGCTATGTTTTGGGCAAAGAACTATGGAAGATCCGCATGCAGCGACATGGGAAGATGGGCAGTGGAGCAATGCCAAAGGGGATACCTGGAGGTCATCGGGATGTAACTAGGTGAGCGGCGGCGGGCGGAATCTACGAGCAGGTGGCGTAGGCCCTCCCGCGCCGGAGCTTGGTCAGAGAGAACTGGGTGTACCGCAGATCAGGACGTGCTGCCTCGACGCCGTCGAACGGAGAAACGATGCACTTCGTCCCTTTCCCCCGGCAGACGGGATGCGGCCAGATCAGTGACCAACCGTGAGAGAGAGAGGCCACCACACTCCCTTTCCCCCGGCGGACGGGATGCGGCCAGATCAGTGACCAACGGTGAGAGAGAGAGAGAGGCTACCGCAACCTTGTGTGCGATACTCTGAAGAGCGACAAACCAGGCAGGCAGGCTCCATTCTATATAGTGAGAGGACTACCTTTTTCTCCATAAAAATTGTTTTATATTCGGTGTACGTGCCATTGAGCGCTATAACTTTATTCAAAAAATAACGCGGCAACGCGTCAAGTCGAACTTTGTTTCATGCATGTGTGGTACACGACCTCCCTAGGTAAACAACCGCTACATGCATTCAAATTAGCACATGGGCTGCCATTTCGTAAAGAAATGAGCTCCACCGTGTACCCGCGCGGGTGTGGCTGGGCACGAAGTGTGAGTACATGCACGGTGCACCTATTCTCTTCTTGTATACGTACACCACCTATGTGGGGTTGTGTGAGAGAGATACAAACCTAGAGAGATATGGTGTGTGGGTTCTTGAGAGTTTTTTGGGGGGGTCAATCAAAAAATGTATCATATGCAATGTGTGTGAAATAGAGTCCTAGATATAACATATATATAGGGGGCGATCCACGAGAAGAGAGTGGAGGTATCATCGGCTTGAGGTGTCCATAGAATCAAAGAGAGGGATGATGTGTGTGTGTGTGCGAGCGCGATCGATAAAGAGTGCCATCGAATTTGTGTGTGCCCACGTCAAAGATATAGAGTGGCTGGACTACTGGAACGTGAGAGGGGACATGTGCAGTTTGTCTCTGTGGCATGGTACCTACCTGCAGCGCTCGACTATCGGTGTGTGGTGGGGGAAGAGGGAGGCCCAATTAATTATAGAGGTACACCGGTTGGTATATGTGTGGAGGAGGAGAGAGGCCTACCTCATGTATTAAGGAGATCGATCTGCCTCATGTATTAAGGAAGATCGATCGGCATCCATGCATATGTGCATGAGAGGAATAAGGTTGGGAGAGAGACAGAGCTAGAGTGTTGGAGGGGGTGGTAGTGGAGTTGCTTCTAACAAATGGTGGGATAGGCTTGCTAGACAAACGGAGGGAACACCCGCAATATCAATAAGAGAGGAGATGGCTGCTTGTTGTCTGTGCATGTGCGTGTGAGAGACGGGTCAGGAGGCATGCACGAATGATGAGGGGGGACGATGTGGCCATGGTAAGCAGACGTAACTCCATAGGAAGATCAATCGCCCTTTGTTAGAGAAAGGAGAGACATAACTTGTGAGGTACGTCGATCGATGGGGGGTAGTTAAATTCGATCTAGGTATATGTTGGGAGATCAATCGGTATACATGCATGTGTGTGTTAGAAGCAAATGAGGAACGAGGAGAAGGATAGAGAGAGAGGGATGCATGAAGGAGGTGGTACAAGAGGCATACTATATCGAGGGGGGAGGAGTGTGCGAGTACGAGAACGATGAAAAGAGTGGTGGGAGTGAGGCATGGACGATGACAAGAGAAGAGGGGAAGCTTGTGTTTGTGCTAGGCACAGCTGGCTAGAGAGAGATATC
>NC_057795.1:296677604-296795649 GCF_018294505.1 Triticum aestivum | reverse complement strand
GGGGGTCTACATGTTGGAAATATGCCCTAGAGGCAATAATAAATGGTTATTATTATATTTTTTTGTGTTCATGATAATTTTCTATTATTCATGCTATAACTGTGTTATCTGCAAATCATAATACACGTGTGAATACATAGACCACAACAAGTCCCCAGTGAGCCTCTAGTTGACTAGCTCGTTGATCAACAGATAGTCATGATTTCCTGACTATGGGCATTGGATGTTATTGATAACGGGATCACATCATTAGGAGAATGATGTGATGGACAAGACCCAATTCTAAGCATAGCTCAAAGATCATGTAGTTTGTTTAGCTAGAGCTTTTCCAATTGTCGAGTATCATTTACTTAGACCATGAGATTGTGCAACTCCCGGATACTGTAGGAGTGCTTTGGGTGTGCCAAACGTCACAACGTAACTGGGTGGATATAAAGGTGCACTACGGGTATCTCCGAAAGTGTCTGTTGGGTTGGCACGAATCGAGACTGGGATTTGTCACTCCGTATGACGGAGAGGTATCTCTGGGCCCACTCGGTAATGCATCATCATAATGAGCTCAGTGTGACCAAGTGTCTGGTCACGGGATCATGCATTACGGTACGAGTAAAGTGACTTGCCGATAACGAGACTAAACGAGGTATTGGGATACCGACAATCGAGTCTCGGGCAAGTAACGTACCGATTGACAAAGGGAATTGAATACAGGGTTGATTGAATCCTCGACATCGTGGGTCATCCGATCAGATCATCAAGGAGTATGTGCGAGCCACCATGGGTATCCAGATCCCGCTGTTGGTTATTGACCGGAGAGGCGTCTCGGTCATGTCTGCATGTCTCCCGAACCCGTAGGGTCTACACACTTAAGGTTCGGTGACGCTAGGGTTGTAGAGATATTAGTATGCAGCAAACCGAAAGTTGTTCGGAGTCCCGGATGAGATCCGGGACGTCACGAGGAGTTCCGGAATGGTCCAGAGGTAAAGATTTATATATAGGAAGTCCAGTTTCGGCCACCGGGAAAGTTTCGGGGGTCACCGGTATTGTACCGGGACCAACGGAAGGGTCCCGGGGGTCCACCGGGTGGGGCCACCTATCTCGGAGGGCCCCATGGGCTGAAGTGGCGTGGGAACCAGCCCCTGGTGGGCTGGTGTGCCCCACCCAAGGGCCCAAGGCGCCTAGGGTTGGAAACCCTAGGGGGCCGTTGCCCCCCGAGGGGGCATGCGCCCCCCCCCCTGGTTGGAAACCCTAAGGGGGCCGTTGCCCCAGGGCCCCCCCCTCTAGATGGGATCTCCAAGGGGGCATGCAACCCTCCTAGTGGAGGGGATGAAGGGCAGCCGCACCCTGCATCTTAGCACCTCCCTTCCCCCTTGCTACACCTCTCCCTTCCTGTGGACGCTTGGCGAAGCCCTGCCGGAACCCTGCTGCATCCACCACCACGCCGTCGTGCTGCTGGATCTTCATCAACCTCTCCTTCCCCCTTGCTGGATCAAGAAGGAGGAGACGTCACGCTGACCGTACGTGTGTTGAACTTGGAGGTGCCGCCTGTTCGGCGCTAGGATCTCCGGTGATTTGGATCACGACATGAACGACTCCCTCAACCCCGTTCTCTTGAACGCTTCCGCTCGCGATCTACAAGGGTATGTAGATGCACTCCCCTCTCTCGTTGCTGGATGAACTCATAGATTGATCTTGGTGAACGTAGAAATTTTTTTATTTTATGCAACGTTCCCCAACAGTGGCATCCGAGCTAGGTCTATGCGTAGTTCTCTTTGCACGAGTAGAACACAATTTGTTGTGGGCGTAGATGTTGTCAACTTTCTTGCCACTGCTAGTCTTATTTTGCTTCAGCAGTATTGTGGGATGAAGTGGCCCGGACCGACCTTACACGTACGCTTACGTGATACAGGTTCCACCGAGTGACATGCACTAGTTGCATAAGGTGGCTAGCGGGTGTCTGTCTCTCCCACTTTAGTTGGAGCGGATTCGATGAAAAGGGTCCTTACGAAGGGTAAATAGAAGTTGGCAAATCACGTTGTGGCTTTAACGTAGGTAAGAAAACGTTCTTGCTAGATCACCTATAGAAGCCACGTAAAAACTTGCAACAATAATTAGAGGACGTCTAACTTGTTTTTGCAGCAAGTGTCTTGTGATGTGATATGGCCAAAGTTGTGATGAATGATGAATGATATATATGTGATGTATGAGATCATGTTCTTGTAATAGGAATCTCGACTTGCATGTCGTTGAGTATGACAACCGGCAGGAGCCATAGGAGTTGTCTTTATTTCTATATGACCTGCGTGTCATTGAAGAACACCATGTAAATTACTTTACTTTATTGCTAAACGCGTTAGCCATAGAAGTAGATGTAGTCGTTGATGTGACAACTTCATGAAGAGACGATGATGGAGATCATGATGATGGAGATCATGGTGTCATCCTGGTGACGAAGATGATCATGGAGCCCCGAAGATGGAGATCAAAGGAGCTATATGATATTGGCCATATCATGTCACTATTATGATTGCATGTGATGTTTATCATGTTTTTCATCTTGTTTACTTAGAACGACGGTAGTAAGTAAGATGATCCCTCATAATAATTTCAAGAAAAGTGTTCCCCCTAACTGTGCACCGTTGCGAAGGTTCGTTGTTTCGAAGCACCCGTGATGATCGGGTGTGATAGATCCTAACATTCTAATACAATGGGTGTAAGCCAGATTTACACACGCAATACACTTAGGTTAACTTGACGAGCCTAGCATGTACAGACATGGACTCGGAACACGGTAGACCGAAAGGTCGAGCATGAATTGTATAAAAGAAACGATCAACATGAAGATGTTCACCGATGTTAACTAGTCCGTCTCACGTGATGATCGGACACGGCCTAGTTGACTCGGATCATGTTTCACTTAGATGACTAGAGGGATGTCTGTCTAAGTGGGAGTTCATTAAACAAGTTGATTAAGATGAACTTAATTATCATGAACTTAGTCTAAAATCTTTACAATATGTCTTGTAGATCAAATGGCCAATGCTCATGTCCACCTGAACTTCTACGCGTTCCTAGAGAAAACCAAGCTGAAAGACGATGGCAGCAACTATATAGACTGGGTCCGGAACCTGAGGATCATCCTCATAGCTGCAAAGAAAGATTATGTCCTAGAAGCACCGCTAGGTGAAGCACCAATCCCAGAAAACCAAGATGTTATGAATGATTGGCAGTCTCGTGCTGATGATTACTCCCTCGTTCAGTGCGGCATGCTTTACAGCTTAGAACCGGGGCTCCAAAAGCGTTTTGAGCAATGCGGAGCATATGAGATGTTCGAGGAGCTGAAAATGGTTTTCCAAGCTCATGCCCGGGTCGAGAGATATGAAGTCTCTGACAAGTTCTTTAGTTGTAAGATGAAGGAAAACAGTTCTGTTAGTGAGCACATACTCAAGATGTCTGGGTTGCACAACCGCTTGACTCAGCTGGGAGTTAATCTCCCAGATGACGTGGTCATTGACAGAATTCTCCAGTTGCTCCCACCAAGCTACAAGAGCTTTGTGATGAACTTCAATATGCAGGGGATGGAAAAGACAATTCCTGAGGTATATTCAATGCTGAAATCAGTAGAGGTAGAGATCAAAAAGGAACATCAAGTGTTGATGGTGAATAAAACCACTAAGTTCAAGAAGGGCAAGGGTAAGAAGAACTTCAAGAAGGACGGCAAGGAAGTTGCCATGCCTGGTAAGCCAGTTGCCAGGAAGAAGTCAAGCAATGGACCCAAGCCTGAGACTGAGTGCTTTTATTGCAAGGGAAGTGGTCACTGGAAGCGGAACTGCCCCAAGTACTTAGCGGACAAGAAGGCCGGCAAAACCAAAGGTATATGTGATATACATGTAATTGATGTGTACCTTACCAGTGCTCATAGTAGCTCCTGGGTATTTGATACCGGTGCGGTTGCTCATATTTGTAACTCAAAGCAGGAGCTGCGGAATAAGCGGAGACTAGCGAAGGACGAGGTGACAATGCGCGTTGGAAAGGTTCCAAGGTCGATGTGATCGCCGTCGGCACCCTACCTCTACATTTCCCTACGGGATTAGTTTTGAACCTCAATAATTGTTATTTAGTACCAGCTTTGAGCATGAACATTGTATCAGGATCTCGTTTAATTCGAGATGGCTACTCATTTAAATCCGAGAATAATGGTTGTTCTATTTATATGAGTGATATGTTTTATGGTCATGCCCCGCTCATGAATGGTTTATTCTTAATGAATCTCGAGCGTAATGTCACACATATTCATAGTGTGAATACCAAAAGATGTAAACTTGATAACGATAGTCCCACATACTTGTGGCACTGCCGCCTTGGTCAGATTAGTGTCAAGCGCATGAAGAAGCTCCATGCTGATGGACTTTTAGAGTCTCTAGATTATGAATCGTTTGACACATGCGAGCCATGCCTCATGGGCAAGATGACCAAGACTAGGTTCTCCGGAACAATGGAGCGAGCAACCAACTTATTGGAAATCATACATACTGATGTGTGCGGTCCAATGAGCGTTGAGGCTCGCGGAGGATATCGTTATGTTCTCACTCTCACTGATGACTTGAGTAGATATGGGTATGTATACTTGATGAAACACAAGTCTGAGACCTTTGAAAAGTTCAAGGAATTTCAGAATGAGGTAGAGAATCAACGTGACCGAAAGATAAAGTTCCTACGATCAGATCGTGGGGGAGAATATTTAAGTCACGAATTTGGTACGCACTTAAGAAAATGTGGAATCGTTTCACAACTCACGCTGCCTGGAACACCTCAGCGAAATGGTGTGTCCGAACGTCGTAATCGCACTCTATTGGATATGGTGTGATCTATGATGTCACTTACTGATTTACCGCTATCATTTTGGGGATACGCTCTAGAGACAGCTACATTCACTTTAAATAGGGCACCGTCTAAATCCGTTGAGACGACACCGTATGAATTATGGTTTGGGAAGAAACCTAAGATGTCGTTTCTAAAAGTTTGGGGATGCGATGCTTATGTCAAGAAACTTCAACCTGAGAAGCTCAAACCCAATTCGGAAAAATGCGTATTCATAGGATACCCTAAGGAAACCATAGGGTATATGTCGGTGTCAAAACCGGCGGATCTCGGGTAGGGGGTCCCGAACTGTGCGTCTAGGCGGATGGTAACAGGAGACAAGGGACACGATGTTTTACCCAGGTTCGGGCCCTCTTGATGGAGGTAAAACCCTATGTCATGCTTGAATTATATTGATATTGTGGATGTTACAAGAGTGGATCTACCACGAGATCAAGGAGGCTAAACCCTAGAAGCTAGCGTATGGTATGATTGTAATGGTTGTTGTTGTGTCCTACGGACTAAAGCCATCCGGTTTATATAGACACCGGAGAGGGCTAGGGTTACATAGAGTCGGTTACAATGGTAGGAGATCTACATATCCGTATTGCCAAGCTTGCCTTCCACGCCAAGGAAAGTCCCCTCCGGACATGGGACGACGTCTTCAATCTTGTATCTTCATAGTCTTGGAGTCCGGCCGATGATGATAGTCCGGCCGATGATAGTTTGGCCGATGATGGTGATCCGGCTATACGGACGCCCCCTAGTCCAGGACTCCCTCAGTAGCCCCCGAACCAGGCTTCAATGATGATAAGTCCAGCATGTCTGTAGTCTTCGACATTGCAAGGCGGGTTCTCCTTCAAGTTCCATGTACCTGCCGAACAGTGTCCGGCTTCCTCATCAATGTTGCGCTTCTTGGCTTCCACGCCCAATAATGGCCTTCTTCCACGCGTCGCACGAATGCGAAAAGCCAGGGTATCTTTTATGTTTTACCCCCTAGCGGCGCAAATAACCTGCCTATAAGAGAGGCAGGAATCCAGATCCAAATCACACCATCTTCCTCCCGCAAGTACTCATCGGAGCGCTGCTTGACCAAAAATCCATTCCATCATGGACAGTCGACGCGGCTCCTCTTCTCGCGTTCCCAGTCCTTCGCCAGGAGATTGGAGGAGATGCTCTGTTCCGCACAGCGAGCTGGTGATGCTCCAAGCGGAGGGATATCTTCCTCCGGCCTTTATGGTTCCGGTTCGAGCCGGGCTGGCCACCTACAGAGGTGGGAAGCAAGCGGAGGTCATCCCTAGTCCCTCCAAAGGGGAGCGGGTATGCTTCATCCCTTATCTAATAAGGGGGCTTGGATTTCCTGTACATCCGTTCCTCCGCGGGCTCCTGGAGTTCTACGGACTTCAGCTCCATCACCTAACGCCCGCCTCCATTCTGCATATCGCGGGTTTCGTAGCCCTTTGCGAGCTATTCCTGGGCGTCGACCCCATTTTGCGCTGTGGAAGAGGCTATTCTGCCTCGTACCCCGCTCTTACGAGGGGTCAATATATCAAGTGGGCGGTGCCGAAATATGGCGCATCGCCGGGACCGGATACCTATCCGGCACCCCTAGGACGGCGTCCGAAGACTGGCCTTCAGAATGGTTTTATATAGAAGATGCTCCATTGCCGGACCCAGTTCGGATCGGCCTCCCTGAGTTTAGCGACGCTCCTCTGAAGAAACGCCTAAGTTGGCGCCCACGGAGCCCTCAGTTGGAGGAAGACAAGAGCGTCCATTATTTGATGGGCCGGATAAGGTTGCTGGCCCATTCCGGATTGACCATGATCGGAGTCATGGCCACGTGCATTATGTGGGGGGGTGCAGCCACTGCAATACAGGGGCCACCCAATGTGGGATTTCAACGGGGAGGACGACGCCACCCGCCACGGCCGCAAGTGGCCAGGATCGGCCGAGGATCTGGTGAAGATCCTGTCCGGCCTGTACAAGGGGGAGAAAGAAGACTTCCTCCATACGAACCCATTGAACGGGTTTTCCATGAGTAACCCTCGGAGCTAGGTAAGCGGACATTTATTCATCCGACCCGTGCTTCTAAAGCCGAGTACCTTACTCTGTGATTTTGACGCAGGAACTGCGCCGGGATGTGGAGGACATTCACAGTCCGGCTCCACAACCCGAGGATCCGGGAAGATCCCTTGATCCGACCTCCGAAGAGGATCCAGATATAAAGGTGGAGCTAATTGACGGGGTGTTCAATCAGCTCAGCATCGATAATGCTTTAGTCGCCATTACGGCCAACTACCCCAGCTTGTCACCGGCTTCCCAGGTACTTTTGACCGGATTCTTAACACCATTACTCCATCCTCGCGCGTTTCTGACCACCATATACAACGGTGTCGTGCAGGCTGCGCCTCAAGGCGGGAAGCCGAACCCATGACGGCTGACCAACAAGGGTCAGTTCGGCCCAGCAGGCGGAAGAGGAGTGCGGCGCGAATCGAAACGTCGCCGCAAAGGTATAGCTCATGGTTCATTATTTAGAACAACGTCCCTAGGAAGTGTTTGAGTGCTTATGAGTTTTGGAGGAGAAAAAGCGCCCGCCGGACTGCGGGCGTAGAGGTTGCCAATCCGGCCTCTACCAGCCAAGCTCCAGCACCTGGTCCGGAGGAGGAGGCGAGCGCAAGGCGCGAGCCGGATACTCCTCCATCGGAGGATGCCGACAGACTGTCCGCCACCAAATCTGAGGTGGAGAGCGCCATGAACCACAGGCGCCGCCGGACAGTTTTTCGTGACGCGTGCTTCTCCCCTGAGGCGTTGAATGCCTTTAACGCGGGGGACGCGCACCTCCGTGACGCTCAAGATGGTTTGACCAGAGCCACGGAGCAGTATGTAAAAGACATACGGGTAAGAGATTTTAATAGTTGTATATGCCAGTAGCCCCCGAGACATAAAGTAGTTGTATTAACTGATTTAAGGATCACGTTAACTGTAGGATCTTACAAAGAAGAATACCTAACTGTCTCAGGAGCTGCAAGAGTGTAAGGCCCAACTTTAGGCAGCACTCGCTGCCACAGGAGGAAACACAGGGACCTCTCCTGGTAACACATTATTTTAGAAAGATAAGTAGTGTTTGGCCTGTGCGCAAGTCTGAAAATGACGTTGCAGGTGCTGCCGGACAAGATCCGGACAGGCAAGAACTTCTACGCCAGCTGAAGGCCGGCGAGAGGGTGCTGCATACGGTGCAGCATGAAAGGAACAAGCTCCAGGATGCCCATGCCCAGCTTGGAGAAGAGCTGAAAGGCGTTCGGGCCGAGCTGTCTGGCTCCGTTAAGGAGAATAAGCGGCTTTGTCGCGGCATCTATAGTAAGTGCTTAAGCGAATTCCTTTGAAAAGAAGAGTTCGGCGAGGAAGTCCATTGACAAAATATGTCTCTAGGTATACTCACAGGTCGCCCTGCGGAGGAGATGCCCGTATCAATGGGTGATCAACTTCCCGAGCTGTTGCAACTGATCGAACGAGTTCGGCAGGCAATGAGCGGCGTCATCCAGGCTTTATGGCCAGCCTTCTCCATACCCGAAGGCCTTGGGGAGCTTGTGGAGAAGCTTCAGGGAGTGCGGCAGCGCTTCCATTTATGGAAGATTTCAGCCTGCCGCCAAGGTGCCAGGGAGGCCTGGGCCATGGTGAAGATGCGGTACAAGAAGGCGGATCCCAACAACATGGCCGAGGTCGGACCTGTGGGGCCTGATGGGAAGGAGATCCCTGTGAGTTTAGTATACGGCCAAGTAGAGTTGGCCGCTAAATTTTCCCAACAGGACTCTAAATTAGACAGCCTGTTAGACGGGATTGAGTAAGAATACAGTCAGTCGATTTGACAATGTATTATAAAATGACATGTAAAATGCCTTCTAGCCAGATTGTAGATCGTTTGTCTTTGTCGACCTTTTCGCTTCAACCTCGGGACCCTAGAGTCCGGAGTGTGTCCGAATACCTTCTCGGCTATGAAACAACCAAGGCATGCATGGAGACCAGGCGTAGGGGTCATTAGTGCTTTATCAGACAAGTGCCCAACTAGTTATGTTATATTACATGGTTAGTAAGAAACATCTTCTAGGGAGAATAGTTCCCTTAAGGGTTCCTTTCCTCTGGGGGAGGCATGCCCTAAAGTGCATGTCCGGACTGCGAAAAGAGCAGGATAACATCTGGAGGCAGATAAATAAATTGGTAAAAAGTCATCTTTCAAATCACCGACCAAATATTCCCTTAAGAACGCTAGCTTTCGGCTTCACCCAGTCTGAGGTACACATCCGGCTGACCCGGCAGTAACAATCACAGAGGTGCTCCCTTTACCTCCTAGCCGAACAATCGGGAACGTAGGGGTAAGCACAGGAGCCAGGCAACCCAGCTTGGCCAAAACTTAAGTCATATCGATGCATATAATGGTGAATAAAAGGGTACATGTGGAAGTGTGACACATGTTTTGGGCACGAAGCCCTTATAAATAAGCTTCTATTAAAGAAGCCCCCAGGTATATTGAGTGCGGATAGCACATCAATTACGTGCGGACGATGCGCAAGTAAGCCTTTTAAGGCTTTGATGAATAGGGGTGAGAGAAAAAAGATGAACAGAAGACAGCTGAAGTATATAAAAAATTTGGACGGGGGAAAGGGACGAACTCTTAGTCCGGCGCTAGGCATAGAATCTTCGGAGGCGGGCTGCGTTCCATGGGTTCGGCTCGAGTCAGTTATCTGATGCATTTCGTAGACGGTACGCTCCGCCAGCCAGGACTTGATCGATGATGAAGGGGCCTTCCCATTTGGGCTTGAGCTTGTCCTTTTTCTTGTCCGGTAGACGTAGAACTAGTTCGCCAACGTTGTAAGTCTTGGCCCGTACTTCTCTGCTGTGGTACCTTCGAGCCTGCCGCTGATAAAATGCGGAACGAGCCTTGGCGACGTCACGTTCTTCCTCCAATGCGTCCAAGCTATCCTATCGATCCAACTCGGCTTCTCTTTCTTCGTACATGCGCACTCGAGGTGAGTCATGAATGATGTCGCAGGGCAAAACTGCTTCTGCGCCGTATACCATAAAAATGGTGTGAATCCGATAGTACGGTTTGGCGTTGTCCGCAGCCCCCAGAGTACGGAGTCGAGCTCCTCTACCCAGTGCGTGTCAGATTTCGTAAGGGACCGCACTAGTCTGGGTTTGATGCCGCTCATTATTAGACCATTTGCTCATTCCACTTGACCGTTGGTTTGAGGATGATAGACTGAAGCGTAGTCGAGCTTGATGCCCATGTTTTTGCACCATGATTTAACCTCGTCGGCCGTGAAGTTCGTGCCGTTATCGGTGATGATGCTGTGGGGGACACCATAGCGGTGCACTACCCCGGATATGAAGTCTATCACTGGTCCGGATTCTGCCGTTTTAACTGGCTTGGCCTCTATCCATTTGGTGAATTTATCCACCATGACCAATAGGTATCTTTGCTTGTGGGTTCCCCCTTTCAGTGGTCCAACCATGTCAAGCCCCCAGACCGCGAATGGCCAGGTAATGGGTATAGTTTTGAGGGTGGTGGGTGGCATATGGCTCTGATTAGCAAAGAGCTGACAACCGACGCATCTTTGGACTAAGTCCTGAGCATCTGCCCGGGTGGTCGGCCAATAAAATCCTGTACGGAATGCCTTTCCTACAAGGGCCCGGGCTGCGGCGTGGTGTCCGCCTAGTCCGGCGTGAATTTCAGCCAGGAGATCTCGCCCTTCCTCTTCGGAGATACACCTTTGAAGGACTCCGGTTGTGCTTTTCTTATAAAGTTCTCCCTCATGGACCTTGTAGGCTTTAGATCGCCGAACTATGCAGCGGGCCTCATTTTGGTCTTCGGGAAGTTCCTGCCTAGGCAAGTAGGCTAGGAATGGCTCTGTCCACGGGGCGATTACGGCCATTATGTCGTGGGCTAAAGGTGTAATTTCATTGGTTGAATCGCCGCTTATTTCAAATTGCTCTGTGTCGGTTGGTGTGGCTGCTTCCGGTTTGTTATTTCCGGATTCCTCTTCCCATAGTGCGGATGGCTTGAACAGCCGTTCCAGGAAGATGTTTCGAGGGACAGCATCACGTTTTGCGCCGATGCGTGCCAATACGTCGGCCGCTTGGTTATTATCCCTGGCTATGTGGTGGAATTCGAGTCCGTCGAACCGAGCTGACATTTTAAGGACAGCGTTATGATAGGCTGCCATTTTCGGATCCTTGGCGTCAAAGTCTCCATTTACTTGGGATATTGCGAGGTTTGAGTCCCCGCGCACCTCTAGGCGTTGAATGCCCATGGAGATTGCCATCCGGAGGCCATGTAAGAGGGCCTTGTATTCGGCTGCGTTGTTGGAGTCCGTGTACATTATCTGAAGTATGTATTGGACTGTGTCCCCGGTTGGGGACGTCAATACGACGCCAGCCCCCAATCCGGCCAACATTTTGGAGCCGTCGAAGTGCATAATCCAATTGGAGTATGCGCCGTACTCTTTAGGGAGTTCGGCTTCAGTCCATTCAGCGACGAAGTCAGCCAAAACTTGCGACTTTATAGCTCGCCGGGGTTTGTAAGTTATATCAAATGGTAGGAGCTCGATGGCCCATTTTGCAATCCTGCCCGTCGCGTCGCGGTTGTTTATAATGTCATTTAGGGATACTTCGGAGGCCACTGTTATCGAACACTCTTGAAAGTAGTATCGCAGCTTCCGGGATGCCATGAACACCGCATACACTATTTTTTGATAGTGTGGGTAGCGGGACTTGCAGGGAGTTAGAACAGTGGATACATAGTACACTGGTTTTTGAAGAGGGAATTTATGCCCTTCTGTCTCTCGTTCTACGACGAGTACCGCACTCACAACTTGATATATGCGATGTATAACAACATAGGTTCGCCCAGGTTGGGCGCAGCCAGGACCGGATTAGTTGCCAATACGGCCTTTATTTCTTCGAGTCCGGCAGTGCCAGCATCCGTCCACTCGAAGTGTTCAGTGTGCCTGAGGAGGCGATAGAGGGGCAATGCCTTTTCTACTAAGCGGGAGGTAAACCGGCTGAGAGCCGCCATGTATCCAGTCAATCTTTGGATCTGTTTGAGGTCTTTTGGAATATCCAGCTGTGACAGAGCTCGGATCTTGGCCGGGTTCGCTTCAATTCCCCTACCGGATACAATGAAGCCCAAGAGCTTTCCGGCTGGTACGCCGAAAACACATTTTTCCGGATTCAGCTTAATGTCATATGCTCGGAGGTTGTCGAATGTGACCCTCAAGTCGTCTACTAGAGTTTCGACGTGTTTAGTTTTGACGACTACGTCGTCTACGTATGCCTCTATCATTTTGCCGATCTGGGTAGCCAGACATGTCTGAATCATGCGCTGATATGTTGCGCCGGAGTTTTTAAGTCCGAAGGGCATCGTGTTGAAGCAGAATGGTCCATATGGAGTAATGAATGCTGTTGCGGCTTGATCCGCTTCTGCCATCTTGATTTGATGATAGCCGGAGTATGCGTCCAGGAAGCACAATGAATCGTGCCCTGCGGTGGCATCGATGATTTGGTCGATGCGGGGGAGGGGAAAGGGATCCTTTGGGCAGGCTTTATTTAGGTCTTTGAAATCGACACATAGGCGCCAGGATTTGTCCTTCTTTGGTACCATAACCAGGTTTGCTAGCCAATCCGGATGTTTGATGTCTCTGATGAATCCGGCTTCCAATAGTTTGGCTAGTTCTTCTCCCATTGCCTGTCTTTTGGGTTCGGAAAATCGTCGAAGAGCCTGTTTGACTGGCTTGAACCCTTTTAGGATGTTTAGGCTATGCTCTGCCAATCTGCGGGGGATTCCTGGCATAACTGAAGGATGCCAGGCGAAAATGTCCCAATTTTCCCGAAGGAATTCTCACAGTGCGGCGTCTACATCAGGGTTCAACTGTGCCCCGATGGAGGCCATCTTTGTCGGGTCCGTTGGATGGACCTGGAATTTTATTATTTCGTCCGCTGGTTTAAAGGAGGTGGACTTGGATCTCTTATCGAGTATCACATCGTCTCTATGCACCATAGCGCACAGCGCGGTGAGTCCCTCTGCCGCTAGGGCTTCGGATAGTGCCTCCAGGGCTAATGCGGCTATTTTGTTTTCGGCGCGGAGTGCTATGTCCGGATCACTAACGAGAGTGATTATCCCGCCGGGCCTAGGCATTTTGAGCTTCATGTACCCGTAATGGGGTACGGCTTGGAAAATTGTGAACGCCTCTCGTCCTAATATAGCGTGATATCCGCTGCTGAACGGGGCCACTTGGAACGTGATTTCTTCGGACCTGTAATTGTCCGGCGAGCCGAACACCACGTCAAGTGTGATTTTTCCGGTGCAGCGTGCTTCCCGGCTAGGGATTATTCCTCTGAAGGTTGTGCTGCTTCGCTCAATGCGGCTCCAGTCTATTTCCATTTTTTGAAGAGTTTCCTTGTAAATGAGGTTTAATCCGCTGCCGCCATCCATGAGTACCTTGGTAAGTCGAAAGCCGTCCACTATTGGACTGAGGACCAATGCGGCTGGTGCTCGGGCTGTTCGGAATTTAGGTTCATCGCTGGCGTTGAAGGTGATGGCCGCGTTGCTCCAAGGATTTGTTGTTGCTACTTGGTAGACTTCGGCGAGCCTACGAATTGTTCGTTTCCGCATATTATTTGATGCGAAAGTCTCGAAGACTGTTGATACCGTACCGGTATTGTTGGTGTGGTTTCCCGGGGCTAGAAGCTCCTCGCCACTTTTGGCCACCTGCCGTAATATCCAACATGCACGAAGGCTATGTGTTGGGGTGGCACCCTTGGTGCTGTGAATTGTACAGGGTTTGCTAAGCCATCCCTCCAGTACGGTTCCATTCCCTTTAAGGGGCTTCTGTTTTTTGGTTTTTGTACCTGGTGCCTGAGTGTAATGCACCCTTTTGTTGCGGACTGGGGCTGTATCCGGGGCCGGATTGTCCCAAAACCTATTTTCGGTTTTCCGGAGACTCTCTATCGCACAGTACTTTCGCACTATGGATGTCAGGTCGGCGAAGCGTGTGATTTCACGACGGCTGACGGCGTTCAAGATTCCCCTGTCCGTGCAATTATTGCAAAAAACCGAGATTGCGTTTTCCTCTCGGCAGTCCTTTATCCGGTCCATGACCAGGAGGAATCTGGCCCAGTAATGATGTACTGTTTCGGCTGGCTCTTGCCGGATTAGAGATAGATCGCATATATCTGGACGGGTGGGCCTAATTGAGTCCGGGACCCTGTCCATCTCGAGGCTCGAGGGCCGAGAAGTTTCCGAATTTGGAAGCTTGGAAAGTGGAACGTTGTCCAACGAGTCCGGTTCGATGCCTGACTTTATGTTCAGCGCTTGATAGAAATCCGCCCCTCCATGGGAATCCAGCATGGAAGGTTCGGTAGCCCGGACACGACTAGTTTTCAATATGGGAGAAGGATCGTCGCGATGTTCCTCTACCACCGTGACGTGGTGGGTAACCTGGGGAGAGTTAATCTCTCTCAAATCGGTTTTAAGCCCGATCTGATTGTAGTCTATAGCGACTCCCAGGGCGGCGATCCGATCCAAGAGTTCGTTTATAGATGAGAGCTCTGCAGGATCTAGCTGCTCGGCAAATTCCGAGTTGACGTGAAGATTGCTCTCGATGACCCGAGAGGTCATCATCGAAGCGGTGGCCGGACAGGCGGTCATAAGAAAACCTCCTAGCCGGATAGTTTGACCGGCCGCCAAGGCTCCATTGGCAAAGATACCGTCCTTGAAGACGGTAAGAGGCATCCTTCCTATTGGCGACGCCACAGGGGAGCTCTGAATGAAAGCACCAATGTCGGTGTCAAAACCGGCGGATCTCGGGTAGGGGGTCCCGAACTGTGTGTCTAGGCGGATGGTAACAGAAGACAAGGGACACGATGTTTTACCCAGGTTCGGGCCCTCTTGATGGAGGTAAAACCCTACGTCCTGCTTGATTGATATTGATATTGTGGATGTTACAAGAGTGGATCTACCACGAGATCAAGGAGGCTAAACCCTAGAAGCTAGCCTATGGTATGATTGTAATGGTTGTTGTTGTGTCCTACGGACTAAAGCCATCCGGTTTATATAGACACCGGAGAGGGCTAGGGTTACATAGAGTCGGTTACAATGGTAGGAGATCTACATATCCGTATTGCCAAGCTTGCCTTCCACGCCAAGGAAAGTCCCCTCCGGACATAGGACAAAGTCTTCAATCTTGTATCTTCATAGTCTTGGAGTCCGGCCGATGATGATAGTCCGGCCGATGATAGTTCGGCCGATGATGGTGATCCGGCTATCCGGACACCCCCTAGTCCAGGACTCCCTCAGTATACTTTCTACTTAAAATCCGAAGGCAAGATCTTTGTTGCCAAGTACGGGTCCTTTCTGGAGAAAGAGTTTCTTTCGAAAGAATTAAGTGGGAGGAAAGTAGAGCTTGATGAAGTACTACCTCTTGAAACGGTGAGTAGCGCAACTCAGGAAAATGTTCCTGTGGTGCCATCACCGACAAGAGAGGAAGTTAATGATGGTGATCAAGATACTTCGGATCAAGCACCAGAGTGGTACGACAATCCTGTCTTGGAAATCATGTTGTTAGACAACGGTGAACCTTCGAACTATGAAGAAGCGATGGTAGGCCCAGATTCCAACAAATGGCTTGAAGCCATGCAATCCGAGATAGGATCCATGTATGAAAACAAAGTGTGGACTTTGACAGACTTTCCTAATGATCGGCGAGCGATAGAAAACAAATGGATCTTTAAGAAGAAGACGGACGCAGATGGTAATGTCACCATATATAAAGCTCGACTTGTTGCTAAGGGTTATCGACAAGTTCAAGGGATTGACTACGATGATACATTCTCTCCCATAGCAAAGTTGAAGTCCGTCTGAATCATGTTAGCAATTGCCGCATACTATGATTATGAGATATGGCAAATGGATGTCAAAACGGCTTTCCTTAATGATCACCTTAAGGAAGAACTGTATATGATGCAGCCGGAAGGTTTTGTCGACCCTAAGAATGCTAACAAGGTATGCAAGCTCCAGCACTCCATCTATGGGCTGGTGCAAGCATCTCGGAGTTGGATCATTCGCTTTAATGAGATGATTAAAGCGTTTGGATTTATGCAGACTTATGGAGAAACCTGCGTTTACAAGAAAGTGAGTGGGAGCTCTATAGCATTTCTCATATTATACGTGGATGACATACTTTTGATGGGAAATGATATAGAACTTTTGGAAAGCATAAAGGCCTACTTCAATAAGTGTTTTTCAATGAAGGACCTTGGAGAAGCTGCTTACATATTAGGCATCAAAATCTATAGAGATAGATCGAGACACCTCATAGGTCTTTCACAAAGCACATATCTTGATAAGATATTGAAAAAGTTCAATATGGATCAGTCCAAGAAAGGGTTCTTGCCTGTATTGCAAGGTGTGAGATTGAGCTCAGCTCAGTGCCCGACCACGGTAGAAGATAAAGAAGAGATGAGTGTCATCCCCTATGCCTCAGCCATAGGGTCTATCATGTATGCCATGACCTATACCAGACCTGATATAAACCTTGCCGTAAGTTTGGTAGGATGGCACCAAAGTAATCCCGGCAAGGAACACTGGACAGCGGTCAAGAACATCCTTAAGTACCTGAAAAGGACTAAGGACATGTTTCTCATATATGGAGGTGATGAAGAGCTCGTCGTAAAGGGTTACGTCGACGCTAGCTTCGACACAGATCTGGATTACTCTAAGTCACAAACCGGATACGTGTATATTTTGAATGGTGGGGTAGTAAGCTGGTGCAGTTGCAAGCAGAGCGTCGTGGCGGGATCTACATGTGAAGCGGAGTACATGGCAGCCTCAAAGGCAGCACATGAAGCAATCTGGGTGAAGGAGTTCATCACCGACCTAGGAGGCATACCCAATGCGTCGGGGCCGATTACACTCTTCTGTGACAACACTGGAGCTATTGCACTTGCCAAGGAGCCCAGGATTCACAAGAAGACCAGGCACATCAAGCATCGCTTCAACTCCATCCGTGAAAATGTTCAAGATGGAGAAATAGATATTTGTAAAGTACATACGGACTTGAATGTAGCAGATCCATTGACTAAACCTCTCCCTAGAGCAAAACATAATGTACTCTAGTGCAAGTGGGAGACTGTTGGAAATATACCCTAGAGGCAATCATAAATGGTTATTATTATATTTCTGTGTTCATGATAATTTTCTATTATTCATGCTAGAACTGTGTTATCTGGAAATCATAATACACGTGTGAATACATAGACCACAACAAGTCCCTTGTAGCCTCCAGTTGACTAGCTCGTTGATCAACAGATAGTCATGGTTTCCTGACTATGGGCATTGGATGTCATTGATAACGGGATCACATCATTAGGAGAATGATGTGATGGACAAGACCCAATTCTAAGCATAGCTCAAAGATCGTGTAGTTCGTTTAGATAGAGCTTTTCCAATTGTCGAGTATCATTTCCTTAGACCATGAGATTGTGCAACTCCCGGATATCGTAGGAGTGCTTTGGGTGTGCCAAACGTCACAAGGAAACTGGGTGGCTATAAAGGTGGACTACGGGTATCTCCGAAAGTGTCTGTTGGGTTGGCACGAATCGAGACTGGGATTTGTCACTCCATATGACGGAGAGGTATCTCTGGGCCCACTCGGTAATGCATCATCATAATGAGCTCAGTGTGACCAAGTGTCTGGTCACGGGATCATGCATTACAGTACGAGTAAAGTGACTTTCCGGTAACGAGACTAAAGGAGGTATTGGGTTACCGACGATCGAGTCTCGGGCAAGTAACGTACCGATTCACAAAGGGAATTGAATACGGGGTTGATTGAATCCTCGACATCGTGGTTCATCCGATCAGATCATCGAGGAGTATGTGGGAGCCACCATGGGTATCCAGATCCCGCTGTTGGTTATTGACCGGAGAGGCGTCTCGGTCATGTCTGCATGTCTCCCTAACCCGTAGGGTCTACACACTTAAGGTTCGGTGACGCTAGGGTTGTAGAGATATTAGTATGCAGCAAACCTAAAGTTGTTCGGAGTCCCGGATGAGATCTCGGACGTCACGAGGAATTCCGGAATGGTCCGGAGGTAAAGATTTATATATAGGAAGTCCAGTTTCGGCCACCGGGAAACTTTCGGGGGTCACCGGTATTGTACCGGGACCAACGGAAGGGTCCCGGGGGTCCACCGGGTGGGGCCACCTATCCCGGAGGGGGCCATGGGCTGAAGTGGCGTGGGAACCAGCCCCTGGTGGGATGGTGCACCCCACCCAAGGGCCCAAGGCGCCTAGGGTTGGAAACCCTAGGGGGCCGTTGCCCCCCGAGGGGGCATGCGCCCCCCCCCCCGGTTGGAAACCCTAAGGGGGCCGTTGCCCCAGGGGCCGCCGCCCCCCCCTCTAGATGGGATCTCCAAGGGGGCATGCACCCCTCCTAGCCCCTATATATAGTGGAGGGGATGAAGGGCAGCCGCACCCTGCATCTTGGCACCTCCCTTCCCCCTTGCTACACCTCTCCCTTCCTGCGGACGCTTGGCGAAGCCCTGCCGGAACCCTGCTGCATCCACCACCACGCCGTCGTGCTGCTGGATCTTCATCAACCTCTCCTTCCCCCTTGCTGGATCAAGAAGGAGGAGACGTCACGCTGACCGTACGTGTGTTGAACATGGAGGTGCCGCCCGTTCGGCGCTAGGATCTCCGGTGATTTGGATCACGACATGAACGACTCCCTCAACCCCGTTCTCTTGAACGCTTCCGCTCGCGATCTACAAGGGTATGTAGATGCACTCCCCTCTCTCGTTGCTGGATGAACTCATAGATTGATCTTGGTGAACATAGAATTTTTTTTATTTTATGCAACGTTCCCCAACACTACACACACCATGGGTGAACGACCTAAAGTGAAAAGGCGAATTTGCGCGATGGAGCTAGAGAATGCTGAGGGAGGGTGAGAGGGATGCGGGCGTGTGCATGCACAAGAGAAAAGTTAGCGCTAGCTACAAAGATAAGAAGGTTTTGTGGGTGTAAAAGACGAATAGAGATCATATATACTTCATTATAAAAAGCGAATTCGGATATTTGAAGAATTTATCATAGTGTTTTAAACTGACGCATGTGTGAATATATATATAATGGTGATACACATGGTGTGGTTATGAACATGTTATACTACATTTAATATATTTTATCTCTACTCTTATAAAAAATGGAGTTGTTGATGATGGTGTGCCTGCCATCCTGCATTATAGGCCGTCCGATTTATATCTGGCGGATAGAATGGAAACTATGATGGGTGAAGTTGGCAACAATCACGATTGTAGATTCTTATTGAAATAGAGAAATGAATTCAAATTTAGTTCGAATTGCAGCGGTAGTATAGACATTTAAATGCACTAAAATGTTGGTATGAGTAGGTTACATGCATTATATAACAAGCGAAAAAGTTCAATCGGACATAACATGGATTCATACTCCCTCCTTCCATCTATATAGGGCATAATGAGATTTTTAAGACCGCCTTTGACTATTGACATGATTAATAGTACATGACATGCACAATGTTAAAATTATATCATTGAAAGAACATTTCCCATATGAATTTAACGGTGCGCTTTGTGTAAGTTGCATGTCATATATCATTGCTCTAATATTTGGTCAAAGTAGCATCGAAAAACGCATTAGGCCCTATATAGATGGAAGGAGAGAGTAGCTTTGAATAGCATTTGTATAGTAAAACGGGGCAAGACTCTCTCTTTGTGTGGTGTGAATAGTTTTATTTTTTCGTTTTCTTTTTGGTTGAGGGAAGTGCGAATTGATTTGGTACATACAAGTACAATATTAGTACACGTTAGGCTTGTCCCTAAAATTCAACCCGCGTCTTGTTATATCCCGAAAATTCAGATATCGTGCTCCCAAAACTTGCGCCCTCACAACCCGCTCCTTGCTATCCCGAAATTACAACGCGCGCGAAAACTCCCTCCAGCTGCCAAATACCGACACGCGAAATCCCCCTTCTAACCCTGAGCCAAAAGGGCCGCTAGTTCAAATCGGTGGGGGTACTTTTGTAACACACACTAGATTTTGGAAAAGCGCGTCCCTAAGTCATGCTTCACCCCCTCCCATCGCCCCCTTTTCGCCATTCAAAATCCTAGGCCGCCATAACCTCTCCGCTCCAGCCGCGAAACCCCACCCTCCTCCATCCGCCACGTCACCGCTACCCAGCCGGAGCCTCTTCCCCGACGACGTCGTCCACCGCAACAGCCCGACGTCCCTCGTCCACCTCCCCATATGAGGATCTGTCGTCCATCTCGCCGTCCCACCGGTTCAGCCGCCCCGTCCTCCACCTCCAAGGAGCTACTCCGACAATCGCCTCGTCTATCGTGGCTGTTCCATCCCCATAGCGCCGCCTTAACCTGCTTCACCGGAACCGCGACATCCTCACCGACTCCTCGGACGAAGCCGAGGCCTACTCGGCGCCACCATCGCATCGCATCTTCTCCTTAACTCGACCTCCCGGCGCCGACTGTGCTCCATCCCACACCCCCATGGAGCGGCTACCTTCAAGCCGGCGCCGCGGGCGACATCTCCACGGCGGCTCTCCACCAGTGAGAGGCCCCTTTGGCGGCGGCGGCCATACCAGCCGGATCTGCTGCTGCTACTGTGGCTCTCGCTCGCTCGCTCATGCTGCTACTGCTCTGGCTCTCGCTCGATCACTCGCTCGCCCATCTGCTGTTGCTGCTCTCCCCCTCGCTCGTGCTGCTACTCTGCTCCCATTAAGCCACACTTCAGTCAACTGAATTGACTTTTGGGTCAGTCGATTTTCAGGGGTTGGGGGCGGGGCCTCGCCGGAGTTAAGGAAGAACCACCCGCAGTGGGGACGGGGGCTCGCCGGAGAGGTACCCCACTATCTATCTTAGGGTTCAGGGTGGGGGCGGGGGGCCTAGAGGGCTGGTCAGGGCGGCGGTGGCGAGTTGTTTCGGGGCGGCGATGTGGGGACCCCGACTCATAAGTCGTGATCACCGAATGCACGTGTATAGTGATCCCAGAGATCAATGCTCACTGAACACACATAATCTGAATAACAAGAGTCTTACATCCATACATACCGTATTACACAAGTAGGACCATTATGGTCGAGTCTTGAGTATAACATCGCAGCGGAAATCTTTGTCGGTAACTTGGACCCATGCCATCTGCCTTAACCCTACAGGCATTCTGACTGGGAAGCATCCTAGCTCGCATGTTCGTCACCGAAGTGTTCTTCATCACATCCTGCTCTTTCATGCCTGGCCAATAAAATAACCAGTGGCAAGCCAATGAGTACTTTGAATGTACTCGCAAGCAACCCATGTTTTGGTTCAAGATACAACAATGCATGATGTAAACTTTTGCAGAAAGCTAGTTTTGAGTGCAATGACATGTTCAACAACTTGTAAGACATGCATCAGGAGAATTCAAGTAACCATGGGAACAGGTTACAGATATCAACATAAATAGAGTGGGCACCAACCCAACTCAATCATGTCAAGCCCTTTGACTTGACCCTAGTAGTTATCCAAACACACACACTGGTTTGTAAACTCTGGACATAGTTTAAGCAGCACCGCCCAACCGTCCTTGACCGCGGACACGGCTATTCGAATAGTTTTACACTCTGCAGAGGTTGCACACTATACCCACAAGATCCGGGGAATTTCCGTGTCATCCACGACCCACGATACCTCAAGTACCCGGGGTAAGCACCCGATCACTACCTTTCCCTAGACGACACTAACATGGAGTCCACTCGATTGGCAGTAACCCCCGTGCCCAACATTTCACATAACACTTTCATGGAGCCTTGCTGCCATAATTATCACATACCACTGGCACGGGGTACCAACGGTGTGTCTAGTGCCCTGTGAAAACAGTCATGGCCGCCCTACCTGGCACGACCCCGTCCCAAGAGAGAGCACCAACTCTCCCCGTCACTAGTAATGCGGGCTCCAAGCTAGTATTGGCCTAGGTAATCAATAATGCCCTTTCCCATATAAGGGCAGAGTGGTTGCGCATGTAAGGTTGGGACAGTCATCAAATCTTAAATCTAATCCGTTTTTGAAAACAACACACTTGCCTCGGTATACCACTTCGTCATCAAGTGGTTACCCATCTCATCATCTCCCTCGGGCGTAAGTGGCACCCGACGGGGTTTTCGAAAAAGTCTTTTGAAAATACTTTGTCTCCATCACCATGCATATACCCATCCCTTTTTGCGTAGCATCTACTTTAGCATCCTATCTACTCCCACCGGCATAACCATCATAAGAAGGTAGGGTCATGCATAATGCAAGTATCAACGAGGAAGTACGGTGGCAGACCATCCCATGTGGTCATCCTAGTATCATGTCTCTGATGCAAGCAATAAGAGTGCTATATGCCATGTAAAAAAAAGGGTTTCGTAGACATGGTCAAAGGGCTGCTTGCCTGGTTCATCAGAGTCTTGAAATCTTCTGGTCCTTCTCCAAGTACTCCGTCTACTTCTTCAACTAACGTCGGAAACAAACACAATAAGCAACACAACAAGGCAAAAGTAAAAGTGCTCTAAAAATGTGAGTTGGACTTTTATTGGATACCTCTGGTCATATGAGGAATGACCAAAGTGATCTCATTGGAAGTGGATCAATGGATATTTCTAAACATTTCGATATGATCGAATCAGGGGGTTTATGGATTTGCAAGAAGTGTACAGAAACATTATTTTAAAAAATGAGCAGAGGCACCCATTTAACAAATGATGATTTTAGAAGCATCTAGGAATTAGTTTCACTGGATTTGGAGTTCAAATGAATTTCCTATGGATTTGCAAAGTTGGCTATACATGAAGAAATAGACCTTTATTTGAGGTGGTACAGAAAGTATTAGTAAAAATGTTCAAAGACTAAGTTTTGAACTTATAGACATCTAGGATTTTGAATCATGGAATTTGGATCAAAAACGGGCTCTCTGTGATTTTCTAAAGTTCCTCACAGAAATAGGAAAAATAGGGTTTGGTAAATATTTGTTTATGGATTGTTTATGGATTTAATTTGGAGTTAATTTGGAGTTAATTTGGATTGTTTATGGATTTTACAAACTGTTCAGGAAAGAAAAAGGGAAAAGGTCTTTACCCAAATGGGCTGGATCTGGGCGGTGACAGCGTGCACTGGGCGTGACTTAGCGGCAGGGCGCCACTGGATCGGCCCAGCGGGCGACAGGGGCGACGTCGAAGGCGCACTTCGCCGATGCCGTTTCCACTTAAACGGCGGGGCCCGCCTGCTGGGTCGCTGACGCGTGGGTCCCAGCTGCAGGCCGCCTTCAACCTCCCGCGCAGCGTGACGGTAAATAGAGGAGGCGAGGCCGAGCGGCGCCGGCGCTCTCCCCGGCGGCACCGACCACCTCCATGGGCGCCTGGCACACCGGCGTGCTCGGGGGAGTGTGACGCATCCTCCGAGGTACTCCACGAGCGCGGGGGCGGTCTGAGGTGAGCGCCCCGTCGTCCATGGCGGAGGAGGCCGACGGCGAGATTCAGCACGACGAGGCAGACGTGGGGAGGAGGAACTTGAGGTTTGGGTGAGTCAATGGTGGTGATGATAGGGCGCTGGAGTGGCTAGGTGGGAGAGAGAGTGGCTGAGGCGCCCGGATTTTGGCAGAGGTCCACGGCTTGGCTCCGGCCTTGGAGAAGGACGGAGGGCACGAGAAGAGGAATGGCTTGGTCCAGAGGATGCTCGGGAGGGAGAGGGAGCAAATGGAGCAGCGAGGAGGGTCGGGAACGGCCTTATATGGCGAGGCCACGGTTCACCATAGACGCGGCGCACGGGTGGCCGCGGCAATGGCTCGGGAGGCCAGGAGAGAGGGCCTGGGGCTGTCTACGGCGTCCGTGGGAGTTGAGTGGGGCGCCAAGAAGAGAGAGAGGGAGCGGGGAGAGGTCAGAGGCGCGCGCGTGTGAGCCGCGCCATTGGCGCGCTCGGGCGGCCAGTGTTTGCTAGCGCGGAGGCGCGGGGAGGAGGAGAGAGGAAGGGGACAACGCCGTGTCGTGATGCGGACGTCGAGGGGCATCGAATGGCGCGCGGGGGAGGCTCGAGGTGGCCGGGAGACGTGGCGTCAACGGTCGGGTGCCCTGCCAGGCACTCCAGAGCGCGACTTTGGCCGGCATCCGCGGCTTTCCCGTGTCCGCGCACGTCCACTAGTGTCTGGAGGCTGCAGGGGGCGTGGGCAAAAGCTGGAGCGGGCCTTCGATGCTCTGGAGAGCTGAGGGGAGAGAAGGAGGCTGAGAGAGAGGGGAGAAGCTGCTGTCCAGAGAAGACAAATAGGATTCCCCCTCCTTCATCATTGCTTCCTCGGGCTGAGAAGCATCCAGGTGATAGAGGTGAACTAGGAGGAGTTGTGGTAAAAAGCTGGGCTCAAGGAGATTAGTGGAAATGGCCAAAGCATGCATTTTAAGTTTCTGCCAGAAGGTGTTTGATGTAGGTTTGGGCAAGCAAATGGTCCTCCCTTGTCATGAGGCTTAACAGGGTAAAATGGAATGAGAAAATAAGAGGTTCCACCAAGATTGAGCTCATTTGGGAAAAGTAGCCAATGCAACTTTTGTGAACCCTAGAAATCAACAGAAATGGACTTTCCAAGACTTAGCCATGCAAATATATTCTCCTTGATTCACCACTTAGTGTAGTGTCATAATTAGAGGTCCTGAACATGTCCAAAAAAGTATAGATCAAAAGGAGAAACTTGGCAATGTAAAGTTGCTCAAACATGGTTCTGGACAGGAATGGTTTTGGGGCGCTTTGATCAAGTGAACTTGTTCTCCAACTTGTGCCATTTGGTCTAGATGAATAATTAGAACATTTGAGAATGTTCACAAGGTTTGAGAACATTTGGGAATGTTTGGCAATGTAAAGTTGCTCAAACTTCAAAATGGACAGAAATGGTTTTGAGAGGATTTGATGATGTTATCTTGTTCTCCAAGACATAAGACTTGGCAAGATCACACAATATGTCATATGTGACATGATAGAATTTTCTTGGAATTTTTGGATAATATTTCCTTTGTAAATATTTCAAAAGCTTGAAATATCCTGAAAGGGTTTTAAGGGATTTAACCAATACTTTGAACGTGACCATGTGTTGAAACTCCTATATATGGGAAATATATTCCCACTGAGTTTCCCTGATTTTTGTCAAATATTTTTAAAACAATAAAATAATTTTTCCCTATTAAAGACCATTTCTGGCCTTAAGAAAAAGCTTTTAAATAAAATAGGAAAATAACTTTTAAAATTATATTTTTGTTGTTTTTGGTAGTCCTATACCTAATAGGAGTCAATTATATTTTTGTAAGGATTTTTACTGCCCTTAGTTAAGTACTTGCAGTGCAAATCTCAATTCACAGGTTTTTGGAAAACTACTTTTTGGAAATACTATTTGGCCAAATTATTTTTGTAAGAAATTATTTTTATGTCCTATACACATGGCATGATCAGTGGTCAAGGTTTTTGGATCAAGGGTAAGGAATATAAGGGTTGGAGAATTTATTTGATTTTAAGAGCACATGCAAACAGCAGTCAAACATTCAATCAAAGCAAAGACAAAACACTCAAAAGTTTTTGTCAAACCACATTTTAGCATGATTTATTGACTCAAGTGTTGTGGCATGAAAATCAGGGTGTGACAGACCTACCCCCTTACAAGAATCTTGTCCCCGAGATTCCCAGACTAGGCGCGGAAAGGGATATAGAAACTTGGATCTGGGGTAGTCTTCAAGTCTTCATGTTGCTTCTGCTTCCGTGTAGTGCTCCATTGAACCTTGAAGTTCTTGATGGTGTGGCTCCGTGTATGACGTTCAGCTTGATCCAGGTTGCTAATGGGTAGCTCGCGGTAGGTTAGATTGGGCTAGGGGTCGATGGCTCGGTGGTCAATGTCTTTGTAGAGACTGGGCTAGTTAGAAAGTTGGAAACGTTTCCGGAGTTGTGATGCATGGAAAGCGTTGTGCACATCAGGTAACTCAGGTGGCAACTCCAGCTGGTAACTATCTTCTCTTCGTCCCGTAGTGATCTCAGAGGGGGCTATTAAATCTTGGAGTTATCTCGAAGGGGGCCGATGAATCTTGGTGTGGGTCTCCTTGTCATGGAAATGCTTGGTTCCTTAAAGAGAAGTGGCTTGCAGATATGCCTGGTCTTCGACGCGGAAGTATACTCCTTGAAGATGGTGGTTGGTGTAGTTCTTCCTCCTTGGCATGGCGGTCTTCAAATTTTCCTTGACCAGCTGAACGACTCTTCTTCCGTCTTTGGTAGACAAGTAGGACAACTATCTTGTCTAAGTACTCCATGAAGACGTTTTTCACGGGGTACATAAAGTAGGCTGAGGCATTGGTGATGGTCACGGTTGAGTATTGGCCAAGGTCTTATCGATCTAGAGCCAAAGCCCAAGGTCAGGACCCGACCATGTTGTGGCTTGGTAGGGCGTAAGGGTTTCAAGGATTCTAGTGTGCAAGTGAACATTTATCATCTTATCCTTAAGCACAGTTTTTGAGATGCCAATTGTGCTATCTAGTCCTCTATTCCTATATCCTCGAATCGGTCTTCCCTATGGCATCATCAGTTTTGGTGCTAGCTTAGGATGATAATGTGCTCGTTCACTATGTCCACTAGTTCCATAATGAACCCACTGATAAGCAAGGTTACGGAGGCTTAACAGGTTCTCTTGCAATTCTATGGGTTAAGCACATGGTTAAGGACTGGGGTATCTCATGAAGTCTCGAAGGGTCTAGGAATGGGTTTCTAGTCTGGAGGGTTAAACATAACTCTACGGGGTTTCACTTGGTCGAGGAGGCTGCAACAAAAAGTCTTCAGTGCTAGTTGGTCGCCGAAGCAGACTCCTTGGTGCATCTTGTCTTGCTTGTCTTCAGTTGAGGAGAGAGATGAGAGGGAGAGGTAGCATAGAGGAGGGGAATGCCTAAAAGGGGTTCTATAGTGCTAGTGCAAACAAACAGGTGCAAAGAGGGCCAAACAAAAGAAACAAGGTAATGAAGGTGATATAGTCGCATACTTGTCGCCTAGGGCAAAAGTGCGACCTATATCAAAACACAAGCAAATAAAAACAAGCAGCACACAATCATGGTTCTATTCGAACTATCATACGGATTCGACTGCGCATAGGGGGTACACGACTCATCCTACCCTAGGGGTTCTCGGACTCAGTAGTCATGCCTTGTGCCTCATGCAGTCTTCTGAGTTTCCTCAGGTGTTGCTACGTCTCTTGTAGTTGTTCGATGAAACAATCCAGGTTGAGCCTGAAGATTCTTCAACAACTTCTCGCCTGTTGAAGTAATGGGGTGAAGGTGGCTCCTCGTAACTGGCATTGACTTGGTCTTCTATTTTCTTCTTAACCACGACGATCCCTTTTTGTCTTCTAAGCCGTCGATGGTACCAGGTAGGTAATCCTTTATGCATTGACATTATCAAGGCGTAATAGAGGTCCATCATGTCAGTTACGTTGATGACAACATCGACACCAAGAGCGGGGGATGAGGAGAACCGTTTTCCTGCTCACTATGGTGAGGCGGACCAAATGGCTAGGTTCTCATCCATCGGTGGTTGCCGATACAACAACGGTAGTGACAGGGTTACTCTATTAGCGATGTATATCATGATCTTGCATATTCTATGCCCTGATCATCATAGGCTAAGGTTGCGTCATCTTGGGGCAGTGTCAAGGGTGTCACCATCTCCTGGGTCTTCAGGTCCTCATTCCTTGAGGATGTATCTTCTATTGGTATCGTCTTGTTGTGATGTCGCCAATCTTGTGTTCAGGAGATGTGGGTGAATGTCTGGCAAGGCATCTTCCTTCTTGATTATCCATGAGGATTGCAAGGAATCTAGTGGTCAGGGGCATAAGGGCTCTAGCGACCAAAGGTTTTGAAGGGGAAGAGATCAATAAGGAAAGTATACCTTAGTTTTTGAAAAACTGAGAAGGGAAGGGAAGTACAGATAGTTTTGAAAACTAGTATTAGTTTTGGAAATAGTTTTACCCTAACTAACGACCATGCTAACTAAGGCTTCCTACAGTCAGGATGGCTCTGATACCAGCTCTGTGGGGACCCCGACTCATAAGTCGTGATCACCGAATGCACGTGTATAGTGATCCCAGAGATCAATGCTCACTGAACACACAGAAGCTGAATAACAAGAGTCTTACATCCATACATACCCTATTACACAAATAGGACCATTATGGTCGAGTCTTGAGTATAACATCGCAGTGGAAATCTTTGTCGGTAACTTGGACCCATGCCATCTGCTTTAACCCTACAGGCATTCTGACTGGGAAGCATCCTAGCTCGCATGTTCGTCACCGAAGTGTTCTTCATCACATCCTGCTCTTTCATGCCTGGCCAATAAAATAACCAGTGGCAAGCCAATGAGTACTTTGAATGTACTCGCAAGCAACCCATGTTTTGGTTCAAGATACAACAGTGCATGATATAGGTAAATTTTTGCAGAAAGCTAGTTTTGAGTGCAATGACATGTTCAATAACTTGTAAGACATGCATCAGGAGAATTCAAGTAACCATGGGAACATGTTACAGATATCAACATAAATAGAGTGGGCACCAACCCAACTCAATCATGTCAAGCCCTTTGACTTGACCCAAGTAGTTATCCAAACACACACACTGGTTTGTAAACTCTGGACATAGTTTAAGAAGCACCGCCCAACCGTCCTTGGCCATGGACACGGCTATTCGAATAGTTTTACACTCTGCAGAGGTTGCAGACTGTACCCACAAGATCCGGGGAACTTTCGTGTCATCCACGACCCGCGATACCTCAAGTACCCGGGGTAAGCACCTGATCACTACCTTTCCCTAGACGACACTAACATGGAGTCCACTCGATTGGCAGTAACCCCCGTGCCCAACATTTCACACACTTTCATGGAGCCTTGCTCCCATAATTATCACATACCACTGGCACGGGGTACCAACGGTGTGTCCGGTGCCCTGTGAAAACAGTCGTGGCCGCCCTACCTGGCACGACCCCGTCCCGAGAGAGAGCACCAACTCTCCCCGTCACTAGTAATGCGGGCTCCAAGCTAGTATCGGCCTAGGTAATCAATAATTCCCTTTCCCATATAAGGGTAGAGTGGTTGCGCATGTAAGGTTGGGACAGTCATCAAATCTTAAATCTAATCCATTTTTGAAAACAACACACTTGCCTCGGTATACCACTTCGTCATCAAGTGGTTACCCATCTCATCATCTCCCTCGGGCATAAGTGGCACCCAAGGGGTTTTCGAAAAAGTCTTTTGAAAATACTTTGTCTCCATCACCATGCATATACCCATCCCTTTTTGCGTAGAATCTACTTTAGCATCCTATCTACTCCCACCGGCATAACCCTCATAAGAAGGTAGGGTCATGCATAATGCAAGTATCAACGAGGAAGTACGGTGGCAAACCACCCCATGTGGTCATCACAGTATCATGTCTCTGATGCAAGCAATAAGAGTGCTATATGACATGTAAAAAAAGGGTTTCGTAGACATGGTCAAAGGGTTGCTTGCCTGGTTCATCAGAGTCTTGAAATCTTCTGGTCCTTCTCCAAGTACTCCGTCTACTTCTTCAACTAACGTCGGAAACAAACACAATAAGCAACACAACAAGGCAAAAGTAAAAGTGCTCTAAAAATGTGAGTTGGACTTTTATTGGATACCTCTGGTCATATGAGGAATGACCAAAAGTGATCTCATTGGAAGCGGATCAATGGATATTTCTAAACATTTCGATATGATGGAATCAAGGGGTTTATGGATTTGCAAGAAGTGTACAGAAACATTATTTTCAAAAATGAGCAGAGGCACCCATTTAACAAATTATGATTTTAGAAGCATCTAGGAATTGGTTTCTTTGGATTTGGAGTTCAAATGAATTTCCTATGGATTTGCAAAGTTGGCTATACATGAAGAAATAGACAATTATTTGAGGTGGTAAAGAAAGTATTAGTAAAAATGTTCAAAGACTAAGTTTTGAACTTATAGACATCTAGGATTTTGAATCATGGAATTTGGATCAAAAATGGGCTCTCTGTGATTTTCTAAAGTTCCTCACAGAAATAGGAAAAATAGGGTTTGGTAAATATTTGTGAAGGAAAGGTCTCTGGAAAAATGTGCATGTTGCATCACCAGGTAGACCATGATTTATAGAGTCACTAGAAATTTGAACCACCCAATCTGGAGTTAATTTGGATTGTTTATGGATTTTACAAACTGTTCAGGAAAGAAAAAAGGAAAAGGGCTTTACCCAAACGGGCTGGATCTGGGCGGCGACAGCGTGCACTGGGCGTGACTTAGCGGCAGAGCGCCACTGGGCCGGCCCAGCGGGCGATAGGGGCCAAGTCGAAGGCGCACTTCGCCGATGCCGTTTCCACTTAAACGGCAGGGCCCGCCTGCTGGGTCACTAACGCGAGGGTCCCTGCTGCAGGCCGCCTTCAACCTCCCGCGCGGCGCGACGGGAAACAGAGGAGGCGAGGCCGAGCGGTGCCGGCGCTCTCCCCGGTGGCACCGACCACCTCCGTGGGTGCCAGGCACACCGGCGTGCTCGGGGGAGTGTGACGCATCCTCCGAGGTACTCCACGGGAGCGGGGGCGGTCTGAGGTGAGCGCCCAGTCGTCCATGGCGGAGGAGGCCGACGGCGAGATTCAGCACGGCGAGGCAGAAGCGGGGAGGAGGAACTGGAGCTTGGGGTGAGTCAGTGGTGGTGATGATAGGGCGCTGGAGTGGCTAGGTGGGAGAGAGAGTGGCTGAGGCGCCCGGATTTTGGCGGAGGTCCACGGCTTGGCTCCGGCCTTGGAGAAGGACGGAGGGCACAAGAAGAGGAATGGCTTTGTCCAGAGGATGCTTGGGAGGGAGAGGGAGAAAATGGAGCAGCGAGGAGGGTCGGGAACGGCCATATATGGCGAGGCCACGGTTCACCGTAGACGCGGCGCACGGGTGGCCACAGCAATGGCTCGGGAGGCCATGAGAGAGGGTGAGGGGCTGTCTACGGCGTCCGTGGGAGTTGAGTGGGGCGCCAGGAAGAGAGAGAGGGAGCGGGGAGAGGTCAGAGGCGCGCGCGTGTGAGCCGCGCCATTGGCGCGCTCGAGCGGCCGGTGTTTGCTAGCGCGGAGGCGCGGGGAGGAGGAGAGAGGAAGGGGACAGCGCCGTGTCGTGACGCGGACGTCGAGGGGCATCGACTAGCACGCGGGGGAGGCTTGAGGTGGCCAGGAGACGCGGCGTCAACGGTCAGGTGCCCTGCCAGGCGCTCTAGAGCGCGACAATGGCCGGCATCCGCAGCTTTCCCGCGTCCGCGCGCGTCCACTAGTGTCTGGACGCTGCAGGGGGCGTGGGCAAAAGCTGGAGCGGGCCTTGGATGCTCTGGAGAGCTAAGGGGAGAGAAGGAGGCTGAGAGAGAGGGGAGAAGCTGTTGTCCAGAGAAGACAAATGGGATTCCCCCTCCTTCATCATTGCTTCCTCGGGCAGAAAAGCATCCAGGTGATAGAGGGGAACTAGGAGGAGTTTTGGTAAAAAGCTGTGCTCAAGGAGATTAGTGGAAATGGCCAAAGCATGCATTTTAAGTTTCTGCCAGAAGGTGTTTGATGTAGGTTTGGGCAAGCAAATGGTCTTCCCTTGTCATGAGGCTTGACAGGGTAAAATGGAATGAGAAAATAAGAGGTTCCACCAAGATTGAGCTCATTTGGGAAAAGTAGCCAATGCAACTTTTGTGAACCCTAGAAATCAACAGAAATGGACTTTCCAAGATCTAGCCATGCAAATCTATTCTCCTTGATGCACCACTTGGTGTAGTGTCATAATTAGAGGTCCTGAACATGTCCACAAAAGTATAGATCAAAAGGAGAAACTTGGCAATGTAAAGTTGCTCAAACTTGGTTCTGGACAGGAATGGTTTTGGGGCACTTTGATCAAGTTAACTTGTTGTCCAACTTGTGCCATTTGGTCTAGATGAATAATTAGAACATTTGAGAATGTTCACAAGGTTTGAGAACATTTGGGAATGTTTGGCAATGTAAAGTTGCTCAAACTTCAAAATGGACAGAAATGGTTTTGAGAGGATTTGATGATGTTATCTTGTTCTCCAAGACATAAGACTTGGCAAGATCACCAAATATGTCATATGTGACATGATAGAATTTTCTTGGAATTTTTGGATAATATTTCCTTTGTAAATATTTCAAAAGCTTGAAAATCCTGAAAGGGTTTTTAAGGGATTTAACCAATATTTTGAACATGACCATGTGTTGAAACTCTTATATATGGGAAATATATTCCCACTAAGTTTCCCTGATTTTTGTCAAATATTTTTAAAACAATAAAATAATTTTTCCCTATTAAAGACCATTTCTGGCCTTAAGAAAAAGCTTTTAAATAAAATAGGAAAATAACTTTTAAAATTATATTTTTGTTGTTTTTGGTAGCCCTATACTTAATAGGAGTCAAATATATTTTTGTAAGGATTTTTACTGCCCTTAATTAAGTACTTGCAGTGCAAATCTCAATTCAGGGGTTTTTGGAAAACTACTTTTTGAAAATACTATTTGGCCAAATTATTTTTGTAAGAAATTATTTTTATGTCCTATACACATGGCATGATCATTGGTCAAGGTTTTTGGATCAAGGGTAAGGAGTATAAGGGTTGGAGAATTTATTTGATTTTTAGAGCACTTGCAAACAATAGTCAAACATTGAATCAAAGCAAAGACAAAACACTCAAAAGTTTTTGTCAAACCACATTTTAGCATGATTTATTGACTGAAGTGTTGTGGCATGAAAATCAGGGTGTGACAGGCGAGGCGGCGCCGGGGCCGGCGGTTCGGCCGGTGGTGGCTGGCGGCTCAGGGGGGTGCAGGTTGAAGATGAACTGCAGGCCCTCCCTAAACAACATGTCAAGTGCCTCTCTACACCATTGCGTTCAGTTTCGACAGTAGCATTCAGATTCCACAGTAAATTTCAGTTTCGACAGTTAAGTTCAGAGTCAATAGTTTTTACCTCATCTGTTGTAGTCAGGTTGTTTTTGGTGATGTTAATCTTACATCCATTTTACATCATCTATTGGAGATGCTATTAGAATCCCACTTGAGATTCATGATGTATGTCTTGTGATGCTTCAGCCTTGATGTCTTACGGCTCACCGGAGCTGCTCCAACAATAGAACGATCTGCCACAACAGAGCAGTGCCCTGGACGTTGTCTACAGATTCCTCAGATCTTCCTCCACACCTCCTACAGCCACCTCTACCTCAACTGCTTCAGCTACAAACCCAATGATGTTGAGGTTGACACGGCTACGTCAAAGAGGTTGTACACTTGTTGCATCACTTATTACTATACATTCACATCGATCCATTAGGGCTATTTTGGTCAACGGAAAAACGTCGATCCACTGGTTGTTACCATCACTCTAAATTTCTGCATGCTCTCCTTACATAATCTCACCATATTTTTTTCGTATGCATGTCAGATATTGTACACAGTCATGCTGAACATGTAGAGAAAAAGAGAAGAGTTTTGCGCGGCAATACAATGTCATGCAGACATCGCTCCATGGTGGGTTCAATGGCAAACCCTCCCCACCCCTCTCTAGATTGTAATCCAAAGGAAGATATCTGTTCTGAGGCGGATTCAGACGCCGCTGACCACTCCTATTTACCCCCCAAGGTGTTTGCTCTACCTTGGCATAATGATGTTAGTCATATCATGCATATGTTGCCTTGCAGTGCCTACTTTTGACATCATATATGTCATCTGCTTAGTTTAGACATGTTCTGTAATGCCACCTGTTTAGTTTCTATATCATATATGGGAATTATGCAGTCTCATGTCTTTTAGCCAGCCATAATATATGTGAAATGTGCAATGCCATCCTGTTTAATTAGGCTTCATATATTTGAATGATATCTTGCCCATCCTTTTCTTCATTACATTTCCATTTGTCGATAATGTTTGTACATTAAACTACTATTCCTGTGAATCAGCCATTTTGGTGGGAGATGGAAAAATTTGGAGTGAAAACAAGGCCTTCAGAGCAGACAGTGCTACCTGTCGAAGCAGATCTCTTGTTGGGTCCCGATTGCTCCTCAGAGATGGATTGAGAGACAGATGACCGGTCCTATTCCCCCACTGAGGTGTATGCTCTAACTTGGCACGGTTATACTGCTCATATCATGCATACGGTGTCTTGCATTGCATAGTTTAGACATCATATACACAATATTCAACACCATGTTCTTAGTTCAGACATCATATTGAATGCCCTCTGTTTAGCATATAAATCACATATGTGAATTAAATGATGCGATCCTGATTACTTAGATAACATGCAGGTGAATTATGTCATGCGATCATGTTTAGTTATTCATCATATCTTTGAATTATGTTATGCTATGCTATCCAGTTTAGATAGACAACATATATGTGAAATTATGTCATGCTATCCGTTTTAGTTAAACAATATACATGTCAACTATTTCATGCCCTCTTTTTTCCACACTATCTATTGCATCTATCTCTCATACAATGTCTGTACATTCAACTATGTTTCCTGTTTATCAGCCATTTGAATTGGAGCGGGTGATGCCAGTATCTAGCGGACTAAAAACATGGTCTTCAAATAAAACAGTGCTTCCACTTGGTGGAGATAGCACCCCGGTTGTACATGCACAAGAACCAGCCCTACCACACATAACCCAAACTCTCGCTGATTGTACCTCTACTGCGATGGACAGAGAACCAGCTTCACCCAATCTAACCCCAACCCCAGCCGATAGTAACCTAGTTCCTGTTGACACATCACCATATCCACCACAGAGCTCCCAAACAAGAGCAGTTAGTAAGGCGGCTCTAGTGCCCAAAGGGCAAGTACTATCACGGCGAACCCCAACTCCACCATTTAGTATGCCTATTCCTGTGGAGGAAGCACAACCAGCTAGTCGTAGTTTAACCTCAATCGTATTTGATGTTGCTAAATCGTATGTGCGTATCTTCCCATCTTGGAAATATTATACTAAAGATGAAGGAAAATGCCAGTTGCAAGTGTTTGTCCAGGAGTTATGTGTAAGTAATGTTATTCATGGAAATTACTTTGCTTCGTCACATACATCCTACCTCCATGATGGTTATAACACAGCAGATTTCCCCCTTTTTTCTATAGAGAAGGACCGATTTGGAAACACAGGATGAGGTAACATGTGCTAATACCTCTGCTATCTTCAAGAATGCTTTGTGGCAGTATCGGAATTACCTGAAGAAAACGTACTTCACCGGCAAATAAACTCATCAAATTCCCTTACGTTCTCCTGAGACACATTTACTGGACGATGACTGGGAACTCCTTGTTCTGTACTGGTCCCAAACAAAGAATGTGGTAAGGTCTATGAGCTCATTTTCTATTTTTAAGTACTCTATTCTTGAGTCTTACTGTACTCTGTTCATGTAGAACAAGTGCCTAAACATGAAGAACAACTGTTCTAATTTAAGATTCCATTGCTATCATAGTTCAAAAAAGCACTAGGCGTTAATTGTGCGTTTTGCCACCGCCTTGCGCTTTACTGACCAAAGCGCATGCTTATGTGCAGTTATGCACAGATTAAGCATAGTTATGCGCAATGCGTTTTGCCAACGCCTAGAGCCTAGGCGCGCTTAAGCGCTCGCCTAGGCGCACCTTTTTTAACTATGATTGCTTTGCTCTTGTATCACTGTATTTACTCATACAAACTTATTTTTAAATTGAAGGATCCAATCGAAACTCCAATGGCACAACAGGTATGTTCATGCATGTTTCTTTAACAGGTTTTCTCTTATCAATAGCTCTGTTGATTTCATTTTCAATTGTGTATACAGTTGACTTTCATATCATGCACATTACTAGCATCACAATAGAGCCAATAGTGTTGTTGTACAGGTAGACCCATGGTACCCATCTGAAATCTTGTTGTGCCGTGTAGTTTCCCATGCTTTGTATTCTTTCACTGCTGCTTTGTCTTGAACTGATATGATCTGAACCGTGTCTCTATTTTGATTTGGCAAGACAATGCAGTGACCATAGGACATATATATATGTTTGTTTGATGCTTTTATTATGTACTAGTACTTGGCAATAGAAGACTTGCTAGTTTAATCCTGTCCACCTTACTAATGAAGTGGTTCACCGAAATGAGTTTCATATACTAGTACATGCTAAACTTGTTATGTGTCTACTTGTTTCTTCTTTTAGAATGCTGATAAAATATTGGGGAAGAGTGCCTTATTAAGCAATGGTAAAGGAAGTAATGCAGATAAAGTTCAGGATAGTAACACATCCTTGTTGGTCTCCAACAAAGCTGATAAAACAGCTAAGGAAGACTATCTTGAAGACAGCGAGACAACCCCAAAGTCCTGTCTTGGTTTAGTGGTCGAGTTACTGGCCACTACCGCTTGCACAAGCTATTCAAACTCACTGTCTGAATCAGTTAGGTTTCTTGAGTCTCAACTACAAGCTGAAAGACATCGATCAGCTGTGCTGCGACAAGAAGCGGAAGGACTGTGGAAGTCCCTGGAGCATTCAGATGCATACTTTTTGGTGCAACAACAAGAGTTGGAGGGTTTTAGCGCCAAACAGGACAAAGCTAATCAGCTTGCTAAGCTTATTGCCAGCATGGTGGATACCCAGGATAACGTTTCTTGAGCTCTTCTGAAGTTGTTTTAGTTATGCTCTTGTTTTGATGGCGTGTTTATTTGCACTGGTGGCCAATTTTCACGGCCAGTGTATGTAATATGCTGCTTTGTTCCCTATATTTGCACTGCTGGCGAACTTTGATGCCGAGTGGATGTAATATGTGTAATAGCGGTAACAAGCTAGCGTTAATTGCTTGCTTATTTATTTCCTTATTGTCTTGTTTAGTTGTTTGCTTGTAGTCACTGCAGTTCTTTTTCTGTGTTTTTCTAGTGGCCACAATAGCCTATTTTTGGTAACTAGGCCAAAATAATCATGGCAACACATGGACTGTTGTAACCATGGGCCTCCTGCAGGCCGTATAATCCATGGGCCTTCTTCCGGCCATAGGAGCCATTGGCCTTCTATTCGGGCCGTAGGATCCATTGGCCTGCTATATGGGCCTTAGGGTCCATGGGCCTTCTACGGGCCGTAGGGTCCAGGGGCCTTCTATGGGTCGTAGATCCATGGGCCTCATACGGGCCGTAGATCCATGGGCCTCATATGGGCCGTAGATCCATGGGCCTTCTATGGGAGCGTATCATCATTTTGCCAATCATGGGTCGTACTATTCGTGGACCATAACGGGCCGTTAATAGACTATATTTGATAACTCTATGAAAACAGCCCAACGGGTTTTTTTGACATGAAAACGGGCCAACGTATTAACGGTCTGCAAACGGGCCGATTGTAACGACGGGCTGAAATTGGCCCACAAGCAGAAAATGACAGTAACGGGCCGTATGTAACTGAATGCTGCAAATGAGCCCAAGAATCAATGGGCCCTAAGAAGGCCGAAAGATAACTTGGGCTGGAAACGACCCAATATAATAACGGGCCGTTAATGGATATAAAGTGATACACTGTTCATTACGGGCTAGTTTCACCACGGGCCGTTAATGGGCCAAGAGTTACAAAGGGCCTCATATGGGCCGAAAGAAGTCATGGGCCACACATGGGCCGGAAGTTAAAATAGGCTGAATCATATTGGACGGCCCAGATGACGCTACTGGGCCTAATTCGGATAGGGCATAACGGGCCCTGGGTTAGCGGGCTGTAAATGGGCTATATGCAAACATGCCGTTAACAGGCTTTCCGTGGGCCGGCCCGCCACCTTTTGACCAAGTCAAACGGGCCAGCCTTTTCACAGGAATGGGTCTCTATTGGGCCGTGCCACGTGTCACCGTATCATAGGCGCCTTCGGTCCAATGAGCGGATGAAATCTGTCCCAACGGTGAGCCGACACGTGTTTCCTCCAGCCAATGATGATTTTACACGTGGAAAATCCCCAATGGTCAGGGTTGTTAATGGGTTATCGAATCCAAAACCCGACCCGATAGCTTAACAGTGTTCCGTTACGGTGGATGCCATGTGTCGATCACCGTTGACGAAAGCACTTCTGTGACGCGCGATTTATCGTCATGGAAGTGGACACTTCCGTGATGATAATTTTGGTAATGTCATGGAACACTTCTACGATAGCACAGGTATGACTATCTTGATTCTATCATAAAATCGTCATGGATGTACATGCATGACAAAAACACGACCTACTGTGACAAACACGTAACATCACAGAAGTGTATTTTTTTGTAGTGATATATATAAGCAGGAGCCTTAGCGCTTGCTTTACTATGGTTCCTCTCATTCACTCTCTCATGCTCTCCAGATCTAAGCAAGACATAGGTGGCCACACTCTCTCTCTGCTCATGGCTGGTCACAAATCCAGTCGGACAACCTCGACTGGGGCAGGGGTGTAGGTGCATCGTTCACGCTGTCGTCAGCGGCGAGGGAGGAGACCAACGGCTGCCCGCGCGTCCCGATCGGCGGCCCTGCTGTTCTCTCCGAGAGAGCGCCAGCTCGGGAGGGCCTTTGACCCCTTCTTCCTCCCTGCGGTGTGGCCAATATGCGTCGTCCCGACACCGTCTTTGCCACATGCCGACGACCCTCAGGTGTATATTCCTTCGAAACCTGCCTTGCTCTACTGCCCCGGCTCCCCACTAGGCTTTGTGCGGATCTTTTTCTATTTCCGTCGGCTGTTCCAAAGCCACCTAGACTTTTACTATTATTAGAGGTAAATCTAGTTCATACAGTCGACTCTACAAGTTGGTTCAAACAGGGAAGAAAGTGAGAAAGCTGTAGCATGAATCTAGGACTTGGTTCTAAGAGTAAACGGAGGAAAGTAGTAGATACTGGCTACCCAACCGGTCTCTTGGTTGAAAAGACGAAGAAAGCATGGTGGATGGCGAAGGGTGGGGGGAAGTGGACCTGTCTCTTGGTTGAAAAAGGAAAGAAAGTGACGGGTGTTGGGGGGCAACGCATATGAGAATTAGCAGGTCTAGATTTCCTGTGCTCAGATAGGAAAATGTCGCTGAGGAGATAAAAAATGGGACAAATGCAGAAATGTTGCCTGATTGTTTGCCGCTCTCGGTAACTACATCTACCTCACCACTTTATGCCCCTGCTATCCCTACGCCCATATCGCTACTATTAATGTAAAATCACATGAAGCATTAAGCAATGCCACCTAATTTCACTATAAGTAATGGTCTAGTGCCCTCGATAAATTGAAGCAATGCCACCACCATTTTATGAAGTGCTTCCATCTTGCTTTATTTCCCATGAATTGCGTTTTTGTAATTGCACTTAAATTTCACACCGCTAACATTGCTTCATACCAGTGGAACTGCAAAAATATGATTGCACATTTACAAACCATGTGCTACTCTCATGACAGTAATACTGATGCTATTGTTCTACATGTTAATCTAATGGTAGTGTTGATGTGATGTGATGCTACTTACTTAAGGGCACTTTCATACTGTCAATCTAGTGCCAATTATAACACAATAGATGCTGCTATTAATCATACGCCACTACAAATATCTGTCTCTATTTAAATAACCGTATTTCGTATTTGCGCAAACAGGGATGTCTGTCTCCATATCGTTTCGGGATGTCTATCTCCGTATCGTTTCTGTCCGCACAATCAAAAGCACACTCCTCAGTTTTAGTAGAACTACGCAAAATGAGATGGCTATCCCTCGCTGTCGTCGCCTAACCACCCGTCTTCCAGGTATTCCTACATTGGTAGTAACTAGGTAGAATGGCCAACGCAATCTAAAAGAAGTTGATTTGTACGTTTTACTTCCTGATTGCAGTGTAGGGACGAGCGAAAACAATTGCATCCTAGTCCAGAATGCACTTTCTACCAGTTCATCCATGGAACGAGGACTAGCTGGCATGGCTGCACGGCGCTTTTTTGGATAGGTGCACGGACAACGGGCATTGTGGTCTGCTTATTTCTACAAATAGCGGTGCTTAAATTTCGTGGAATGCACAAGAATATCAGCTGGTCAGTACACTACATAGTTCAGTTCAACATTCCAGATGAGACCACAATTATAATTGGTTATTCTGGAATGAGAGAACCTAACCCTGGATGGTGACAACAAGAAAAAACCAGAGTGAACTCCAGGAAATTTAAGCCTGTCGGGGGGCCCTTTGCTCAGAGAAGCCTTGCTTGTTTTTTCCTGATTTGTAAACCTTCTCACAACTTTGTCTTGTGTTGTGAACTAGTATATGTTTGTTATGTTCTATGAATCATTGAGATGTATAAAATTGCTTAACTTATGCTTTTCATGTTTTTTATGAAGCCGAGTTTAATGTGAGTGTTCCACATGAACGCTGGACTAGCGTGTGAACTTTGGAATTTACATTATGGCCTCAATTTAACTACATGAACCACTGTAACAAGATACATAGTTGCTTATATGTCAGACAGAAGATTGTTGATTGTTAGTTGGTCGATAGCCTAGTGTTGAAGCGAGCAGAGCCAATGTGTCATGTTTTGCACAATTGCTTACAAGTGGGGTAGCACCAACAGTGTTTACAAGTACTTATGTATACGTCGGCGCACAGTTCTCGAACGAGTACTCTGTTTCATCAAACACACACTGCTCATATGACAAACCATGACAACTTATGTCTTACCATGCCATATTCATGAAAAAACTAGTGAGGACACAACTATTTCGGCAACAATTATGATGGTTCTCACATGATTCATGGGCACACAAAAGTAGCAGCACTTCAAATAGACGGATTCAAATAGAGTACTAGCCCCAGAGGGCTCGATACCAAGCAAGGTTCGGATAATTAGACACAATCCAAACTACTATTAAACACTAGCTGGGGCAACTATTTCATGCCTCGATCTAATTTGGGCTGGACACAAGACGGACATTGCCATGAACATCATCGAGGACGTCCGGCAGCAGTTCAATCCTGTGAACCTACATGAAGACAACCTTGTGGCCTTGCCACTCATAAACTTGTTTGTGGAGGCATGCCACGTCATCTTCCTGGGTAATCTTGACAAGAGCAGTATGCCTCACAAACAAAGGAGTAGCTTTGAACTTCTTGTGCTTCAGTACACCCTGGACAACACGCTTGACAACAGTGAGGCTGGAATACAACTCGACATTGGTATATGCGCAAATGGCATCCAAGATCCAACAGCCCAAGAGCTCTGTTTTCCCATTGCGTATATTCAGGTCATCCGCCTCATAGCGAGTGACATGTACAAGCACACGATCATTGTCTGCATTAGGGCTCTAATTGAAGTAGAAAAAAAATCTGAATTACTTTCTAGTATAAGAAAGACAAGTTATTTAAACCACTATGAATAGCATGGCATCGAAGCTAATAAAATTTTGCATTATTTGTCACCACATACTTAGATGAAAAACCACAATCGAGATCGTCAAAGAAGAAAATCACCTTGAGCAGCTCAGCGGGGGGGGGGGGGGTGACACATCCTCAAAGGGGGAAAACTGCTCCTGTTGTGCCACGGGGGCTGTAACCTCAAACGGGGAATTGACCATCTGAGTAGTGGCCGTGAGCGTATCTGGGGTGGGCTCGGTGGCTGTCTCCATCTTCTTGGACCTCTCTGTCTCGTGGGGATCAGCCTCCCATGTCTGCTCAATATCGGCAGATCTTTGCGTGGTTCTCCTTGGTCCATCATGAAACTGATGAATACTAGGAGATCACTAAAGGAAAAGACAATCTCAATGAAAATGAAACAAAAATGAGAATGAGAATCGGTTACTGCTTTGCAAAAGTTCATTTTTTTTCTCTGAACAAAAATATACCAACATCACGGATCCACTTACCTTCCCTTCGTTGGGAGAGAAGAATAGTGGCAGATGCAAGTGTTGCCTTTCTTGAAGGCAGTGAGGGGGAAGGGGATTCAGCGAAGAGAGAAATGATGGTTGCTTCGCCCGTCAAACTTAGACTGCGTGGTCGTGGGGTTTTGTGATAGGACGGCTCATTACTGCCGCGCTACGACTGGGGTGACTCTCCGCCTGCATACTGCCTTCTAATTTGGTGGATGGCATTTGGGCCCGCGCGTTGCATGCCCCGCAGGTCGGTGAACAAAAGTATAACGACATTTAGTAGAGGGAGACGTTTCGATGACCTAGGAGGAGCCAGAAGCGGTATTGTATCTACTATACTAGTAGTAATTGTTTTTTGGGTAGCTGTAGAGTGTCTCCACTGTACTAGTAGTAATTGTTTCTCTGGGCCCAAGACAGAACAGCCCATCCACCCTAGTAAATAGTAAAATCAATTCAAAAGCCCATATATTTACTAAATGAGAGGCGCTACCCACACCCAGCACACCGCCCCCAAAAAACCTGGGTGCTCTTCTTCCTCCTCACTCCCACCCACCTCACGTTAGCTCGCTCCACTCGTTCCCCCAAATTCCTCACCTCACTCCTACAGAAAAACCCCAGGTCCCCTTCTTCCTCACTACTACAGAAAAACCCCAGCTCCCCTTCTTCTTCACTCGCACTACAACTAGGCTCATCATTCGTTACTCTGCTCAAATCTGTGAGCGCGACGTGATGCCCTCGAGGAAAATGGAGTCGGCTGACCCCAGCGCCAAGAAGATGAGGCTCCCGCCAGCGACGACACCTGTTGTAGATCACGCACCCGGCAGCACAAGGAGAAGCGGCGACCCCGCCCCCACCGGATCCCAGGAACCCGTAGAATCTCGGGTGGACCACATCAGCGATCTCCCAGACACCGTCCTTGGGGAGATCATCTCGATTGTCCCCACCAAGGATTGATGCCGCACCCAAGTCCTCTCAATTCGGTGGCGCGCCATGCCTCTCGACTGTCGTCGGCTATATCTCTTCAATGATTTTGAAATCCCCAGAGCCATCATCTCCTCCCACCAGGGCTCTGTTCAAAGCCTCTGCATCCCGTGATGCTACCTGAGTAAGCATACAATGCCCTGCATGCTGGACGCCTGGCTAAAATGCCTTGAATTCACAAAACTACAGCTGCTTGAGTTCTACTGTTCCCCTGGAAATCACCTAGCACATATCGAACGCCATGTACTTGTGCCCTCAGCACCGATGTCCATCTCGCGGTTTTCCTCCTCTCTCCACACCGCCAGCTTTGCGATGTGGTACCTACAAGACAATCCGAACTAAACCTTCGACTCCCATTTCTCAACAAACTTTCACCTGTGCGGGTTCGTATATCAGAGGCCTCATTGCACAGCATCATCCACTCCAGTTGCACTGCCCTAGAGTGCTTGGTGCTTGTTTTCACAGTTAGAATCGGTTGTCTCCAAATAAAGTCGCCTGACCTTGTAAGAATTGGAATTTCTTTTGACAGAAGGCAGCTCATCATCCAAGATGCCCCTTCACTTCAAAGGTTGATCCTTGATTCTAGTTATTCACCGTTGCAAATAACCGTCCTTTGTGCGCCTAAACTAGAGACCTTGGGTGTAATACATGATCTCTGTCCTCATTTCAATATGGTGTTTGGCTCCATAGTTCTTTAGGTACTTTATATTATCATCTACACTTGTAACCATAAGCTACATTTTAAATTTCTGTGCATAAGTTATATATCATCTTGGAGTACACATTTTGTACTAATATGTTCTATTCTCAAGGAAGAGTTTCTCCATGGATGGCCTATCAATGGTGCTGGATTCTGTCAATATCTTATATATCCAAATGAATAGTTTTGATCTGAACAAGATTATTGGGTTGCTAAAATGCTATCCATGTCTGGAGAAGTTGTATATAAAGGTGATAATTTCACACACATCGGAAGACCGCATGTAGTGTACTAGAATTAACAGTTCAGTTGTTGCTCTTTCGACACTCTTTTTTTAGACCTTAACTATTTTCAATCTTCATGTCTATTTAGGCAACAGGACAGGGTAAGAAAGTTATAACCAATCGGTGGATTCGTAAGCATCGTGATTTTCTCACTTCTCATGAGATTCGATTGAAGACAATAACCCTAGAACGATATGTAGCCAACCGTGCAAACACTAGATTTGTCACATTCTTCCTGCTGAATGCGAGGTTACTATTGTCCATCAGGCTTAAGTTTATTAGCAGCATGGTTTTGACGGATAGGTATGTCGAACAGCAAAAAAAGGAGTTTCAGGTGGGAAAAGAGCTTCTGAACGTGTCGGGCTTCTATTTACAACATATTGTGGTCATAATCCAGTAAATTTTATGACCCAGGATGTTCATTCTATGGACCTGACCGATCCATTTGACTATGACTGCCGAAAACAATGCTAGAGTTAGATGTTGTTCCCCTTTTCAACCTGGGTTTTGTGTAAACCTGATGAACAATTAACCCTCGTGTTTTTGTACAGTTTCTAAGTTGGAGATAGATGTTCTTGCCCTTTTCAACTCGGGTGTGACTGTCATATTTTGTTTGAAACAAGGCAAATGGCTTGCAATTGGTTTAATTTAGAGTGAAATATTGTAACAAATCCCAACCAAGGGAAATCCCAACCAAATATTGTCACTCTCGCCGGCTGCTTGAGCTCACTGTGCATTAAAGAAGCCAACTGATTAGCCCCCACCAGCACCCACAAACTTATTTCGAACTAGCACATCAAATGGGCTGTAAATTTTCATAGGAAAGGCTGCATGAATGTGACAAATTTGGATTCTGACATTTGGGACCCACGAGGAAATAGCCTATCCAAGGTGGTGTCGAGTTACTAGCCGGTCAACAAACAATTCTGTCAACCAGCCGTTGGATTGACATCCAACATCTGTCATGTATCTTCTATCTCTTGTCTTCTTCTTCCTCCAGCCGCCCAAACCAAACCACCCAGTCGGCTCCACCTACTTCTGCCTCCCATGGCTGGCTGCACCTCCGCCGCCCTACCATACCCTCCAACGTTGGCTATTCCCTCCCTCTATTCCCCCACACGTCCTGTTATTCTCCGGCGATGTCAGCCCCAACATGCACCCACACCCAAACCAGTCAACCCTCATACTCCCCTCCACCTGCGACTGGACCGGTGCATCTTCCACGACTCCTGTTCATTCCGTCTGAGGCCTCGCCATCGTCCTCCGCCTTGGTTCACTCGCCATGCATGGTGTTCCGCCCTCTTGCATTGTCAACGTCATCAACAACCGAGATGAACAAGGAGATGACTGTAAATGGAGAGGATGACAGTAGGGACCCACCAGCGTCATGGCAGTACACACGCAAGTGCCTCTATATTACAAGCCCAAAAATATGGTTCCTCTTAATGGTTGGACATCTTGGGCTCACGCCATTGTCAATGTAGTCAATAAACGAGAGAACTATGGTACGAGCGGCTGACACCAGGGACCCGGCAGGTTGCGCAATTTTTTTTGAGGAACAAGCAGTTGTTATTTATACTAGTTTTAGTGACGGATCAGGGTAACAACGGGGATTTGCCGGGGCTGTGGCCCATCTAGGCAGGGTTTTATTTATGTTTACCACATCATGAGCCCAATTATGATTTTTGGCTGCTGAAAATGGCTAGCCCAGTTCTATTTTTTTAAAGAAATACCCAAAGGAGGCCTACTTGCTTTATCAGCCCTGCTGGGCTGCAAATCTATCAAGACGAGGAGAGTTTCATTCGGTTTGCCTAGAAATGGGCTATACATTTTTAAAACACATCAAACTAGGAAGTAGATTCAATTTTTTTCATTACAAGATTTTAAATTCCATTGATATTTATGTGTGGACAATTATTTGGATTTCATATTTCTATAAATTATTTTTGAAAATAGTTTGAATGTTTATCTATATTTCAGGATTAAAAACAGTTGACCACACCAAAATATGCAAAATTTCGTATACTTTTTAACCGTGGCCACAATATGGGGTGTAATGCTAACAAAAAGAAGATGGGCTCCAAAAAAATCTTAAGAATTAGCAAATGGGCTGTGCATTATTAGAAATAATAGCAGATGGGTTGTATGATGTTCTCCACAGATTTGAGGCTGACTTGTGCGTCTACTACAGGTTGACGCGTATGCTTTCCTAAAAAAAGGTTACCGCACAGGCAACACCGTGTCAACTTAGTCAACACACGAGAGCAGTGACTGTTAGATGTCCATCCAACGGCTGTCGTGCTTCTTCAATCTCTGCTCTTCCTGCTCCAGCCGCTCAAACAAGCGCCGGCAAGACTGCCTGCTCGCTCCTCCCTCGGCCGGCTATGCTGTCGCGCAGGACTCACCGCCCCACCGTACTCCCATCGCTGGCCTAGCCATCCCTCTACTCACCCACACCTGCTATTATTCTCCGGGGACATCAAACAATGAGTAAACACTCGTACTCCCCTCCGCGTGGGAAACAACTGCCGAGCCTTCCCTGGCTCCGTGTCGTTCGCTTCCTAGGCCTCACTGTCGTCCACCGCCCTAGTGCTCTCGGTGCGGCCTGGTCAACATGGTCAATGAACGACATCCATCGGAAGTGTACTATACGTGGAGAGGCTGACAACTGGGTCCACGGCCGCACGCAAGGAAGTGCCTCCTTATTACGCGCAAAAATAATGATTCCTCCACTTGGCAGCTAGGACCCACCAGAAGGGCTTTTGTATTTCACGAAAAAACATTTCCCCTTCTAACATATTGGACCCACCAGCTATATCTTCGCACACAAGGAAGTGCCTCCTTAGTACGCACAAAAAAATGAATACCCCCTGCTAGCTGGGACCCACCATAGTGGGAGGCTGACTTGTTGGCCTACTAAGTTGACGGGGACAAAGGGCTTTGTCAACTTAGTCAATATGAACAATTCTAGCTCCAGTGACCGTACGATGTCCATCCAACGGCCATAGTGCTTCTTCAACCTCTGGTCTTGTTGCCCCAGCTGCCCAAAGCAGCGCCGGTCGTGCCGCCTGCTCCTGCCTCCTGTGGTCGGCTTTGCTGCCGTGGAGGCCTCACCGCCCCTACTACTCCCACCACTGGCCAGGACATCCCTCCACTCACCCACACCCCCTGTTATTCTGTGATGACGGCAGCCTCACACCGCAGCCTAACTAGTGAACCCTCGTACTCCTCTCCGCGTGGGCATCCACTGCCGCGTCTTCCCCGGCTCCGCTTCGACCCCTAGGCCTCGCCATCGTCCACCACCGTGGTGCTCTCAGTGTGGTGTGGTCAATGTGTTCAACGACTGACTTCCATTGGAAGAGTACTGTATGTGGAGAGGCTGACAGCTGGGTCTACGGCAGCCGCAAGGAAGTGCCTCCTTATTACGCGCAAAATAATTATTCCTCCACCTGACAGCAGGGACCCACCAGACGGGCCGCCGTATTTCACGACAAAACGTTTCCCCCCTGACTGTTGGGACCCATCGGACAGGCCACGATATTTCGCAAAAAAACATTCCCCCTGCTATCAGCTCGGACCCATCGAAAGTGCCTCCTTATTATGCAGAAAAACATGAATACTCCCCCTGCTAGCTGGGACCCACCTTGGCGGGAGGCTGTGTTATGGGCCTACTAAGTTGACGGGGACGAAGGGCTTTGTCAACTTAGTCAATATGAACGATTCTAGCTCCAGTGCCTGTACGATGTCCATCCAACGGCTGTAGTGCTTCTTCAACCTCTGGTCTTCTTGCTCCAGCCGCCGAAAGCAGCGCCAGTCGTGTTGCATGCTCCTACCTCTCGTGGACGGTTGTGCTACCGCGGAGGCCTCACCGCCCCCTACTATTCCCACCGCTGGCCAGGCCCTGCGGTGACAGTAGCCTCACACCGCAGCCGATCCAGTGAACCCTCGTACTCCTCTCCGCGCGGGCTAACACTATCGCGTCTTCCCCGGCTCCGCGTCGTCCCCTTCCTAGGCCTCGCCATCATCCACCGCCCTAGTGCTCTCGGCGCGGCATGGTCAACATGGTCAAGGAACGACTTCCATTGGAAGAGTACTGTAAATGGAGAGGCTGATATAGCTGGGTCCACGAGAGCCGCAAGGAAGTGCCTCCTTATTACACGCAAAATAATTATTCCTCCACCTGACAGCAGGGACCCACCGGACGGGCCACCATGTTTCGTTAAAAAAACGTTTCCGCCCTGACTGCTGGGACCCACCAGCTACATCTTCGCACGCAAGGAAGTGCGTCCATATTACGGGCAAAAAAATGATTCACCCCCCTGACTGCTGGGACCCACCAGCTACATCTTTGCACGCAAGGAAGTGCCTGACAGTCGGGACCCACCTAGTCGAAGTGTACATAGCGTTGTCATTCTGGTTGCAAACGTGTACGTACATACTGGCCGATGTAGAGGCGCGGATGTGTCGTAGTAGAGGCATGGACATAGCATGTACACGTACGTACATCGACCAGGGTGCAAGAAAGAAAATACGGCCACGTACGTACATACGGGCGGGGTCTCGAACGCCTACTCACGCAAACGTACGGCCAGGGCTCGTGTACATGGCTGGGTCGGAACGGAGAAACTGCGTTGTCGTCGTGTTCATGGGGAGCCAACCGACTGGGTCAGAACCGAATGTGTGGTCGTGTTCATCGGGAGGGCTCAGACAGTAAAACCGATGGAAATGAGGCCTGGCGTACCACAGAATGGAGGAACCGGCCTTGTGTACCACCGGCCACGTTCAAAACGGGGTCCTGTTCATCGGGAGGGGTCTGGCGTACCGCAAAATGGAGGAAATGGACTTCTGTTGGACCTCCTACGGTCGAAACGGGATCCTGTTGATCGGGAGGGGTGTGGCGTACCGCAAAACGGAGGAAACGGACTTGTGTTTGAGCGCTGCGGTCGAAACGGGGGTCCTGTTCATCAGGAGGGGTGTGGCGTACCGCAAAACGGGACTCCACGGGATACTGTTGATCTCCACCGTCGACCTCCTCCAGCCTCCATGGGCTATTGTTCATCCACCATCGAACCCCTCCAGCCTCCACCTGTGACTGTTCATCCACGGGCTCCTGTTCATCCAGCCTCCACCTTGTGCTACTCCACTGGCTATTGTTCAACCAGCCCTCTCGACGGGGTCCTATTCAACCACCCCTTCATGGGCTACTGTTCATCTAGCCCTCCACCCGCTACTGTTCAACTAGCCCTCCACGGGGTCATCTTGTTCATCCAGCCCTCCACGGGGTCCTATTCATCCAGCCCCAACCATCTCAATCGGGGTGCTGTTCATCCAGCCTCAACCGTCTCGATTGGGGTCCTGTTCATCCAGAGGCAACACCACGGGGTCCTGTTCATCCACCCCCACCGGGAACTGTTCATCCAAACCCCCCAGCAACACTCACTGTTCATCCAAACCCCCCAGCAACACTCACTATTCATCCAGAGGCAGCATCGATCGGCTTCAGTTAGCAGAAGTAACGAAGGAATCGCTTGATTGCTCGGGTTCAGTAATGCGTAGCCTAGAGTGCAATCGCTCGGGTTCAATTAGGCGACGCCTCGCTCTGGTTCAGTTAGAGCGCAACGCCTCGCACACACGCGCATCGCTCGGCCCCCGACCACCCACCGTAACCGGGAACTCCCTGATATTTTCCTCGCCCTTGCTTCTACAACGGTTTTTTCCGTCATGGACGGCCCAAAGAATGCCATGCAGCTGCGTCTCTGGCCCGCCCAGGATGAAAAGCCCATTTTCTGTGATGATTTTTTGACATAGAAGTAGGAGCCCACCACATCTATGATGATATCGGGTTTGTCACAATTATCATCATAGAAGTCTCATAAGTATGACAGAAAAAAATTCGTTCGGCCCAAAATGTCACGGATGTGTCTTTTTTTTTGTAGTGAGTCTCAATGGCATAGTCTCTTGGAGACAACCGAGTAGCTGACATAACACTCTCATAGTTCCTTATTGGCATTGATTTCCTATCGATTAAACCCCTTCAGGCCGACCTTGGCGAGCTCAGCTTTCGCTAGCTCTAACTCCTTTATGAGATATTTAATATCTTTCCTAGAAAGTTGATGTTAAACACAACAAAATTTATGTCAAACGGATATCGATCCTTAATTCGGCCAACCGTGCGCACATTAAGGCTCGGGGGCTATTGGGCTTCATGCTCATTATTTATAAATATTAAAGGGGCACATCGATCCCCTGATTTGCTGTTGCCACCCAACCAGTGTCTCGGGGGCTACTGCATCGCTTATCCAATGGAGAGAATTCAAAGTGCTCAATGTTCGGCATGACCGAAGTATGGGCAAGCGCGTCTTCGGACAACAATAAGTACCATCTAGGACTTATCCGGCATCAAGCTAATATATCGCGGCGACTTCTCACAAACCCTCTCTCACGGGCCTGTCTGCGGATCATTATTTCTAATATATTACACTGCATTTCTATTCCTGCGTATGCTACCGAGCTAGGAGTTGATCCTCAGGCCGATTTTGCAAATCGACCCGAGTCTCAGGGGCTACTAGGATCAGCAGTTTTATTGTTTTCCTTCAAGTGCGTCTCGAGTTTTAGACCGACACACACCTTGAGGGCTATTGGATATACATATACTGGCTATATATCTCTGCAGAGAATAAATTGCACCAATTAAAAATATTCGCAAAAAATCTGCCCGTGGTCGGGGTGGTGCACCACCTCAGAAGCAGTCTGGCATAAAGCTCGGGCGCCAGTGGATGGCTCCATAGAGGGCATTTCTGGCATTAAGCTCATCTAAATTTGTCCAATCTTCTAAAAAGACAGAGGTAGTTTACGACACCTCGGACGCTGACCATCGTTGGAGCTCGGATGTGGTCCGACATAAAGCTCGGATTCGAATGGCTCGTTCCATGGAGAACTTTTCAGCGTTAAGCTCGGATAACCTCCTTCAAACTTTTTCAAGCCAAGGTGATCTATGACACCTCGGATATAGTTCGGCGTTGGAGCTCAAATATAGTTCGGCGTTGGAGCTCGGATATAGTCCGGCGTTGGTGCTCGACTGCAAAAGATATCTCGAATGTAGTCCAGCGTTGGAGCTCGGATGCAAGAGGACACCGCCGCACGGAAACAACTTCAAACCCGAGGTGTGGCGTAAAGATTAACAAGGCATTGATAATGGTCGAGAACTTAAAGGGGCTCCTCGGATACCCGACGTGTAAACTCTTCGGATTCACTTCGGCGATCCTCAAGATCGAAGATGGGATGATTTGTTGAACCAGTTTTCAAGACCGATGATCGAAGAAGAATAGTTTGGAAGAATCGGGAGCGTCCCCAACTTGAAGACCGGTTCAGGGGGCTACTGACGGTGTCCTGGACTAGGGGGTACTCACCACGTCGTCTCCCGATCAGTTGGATTGGGCCGAGGACCCCCATTTCCGTTTAGTCATGGGCCAGTTCGGATAGCCGATGTATACACGAGGAAGATTCCACAAGACTTGGTGATCAAGACAGGGACTCCTCTCCACTGGCGTATTCGACTAGGACTCTTGTTATCCTAGGCCTCTGGTACATTATATAAGTCGAGTCCAGGCTAGTCGATAGATGATCATGACATTACTAATCATACCTCTAGGGTTTAGACCGAAACATGTGATCTCGAGGTAGATCAACTCTATAATCATACGCATCGAATACAATCAAAAGCAGCATGTAGTGTATTATCTCTTCGAGAGAGCCCGGAGCTGGGTAAAATCCCATGTCCATGTTACCATCAATCCTGAGACACGCAGCTTGGGACCCCTTACCCAAGATCAGCCGGTTATGACATCGACACTGCCCAGGTGGGTTGTGCCCACCTGGGGCACCTTCTGGACTCCGTTTTTCTTCTATTTTCTTGTTTCCCAAGATAAAAAAAATCTTTATATACGCCCCGAACCTATTGACCACCGTATTGCGGAGAAATCTTCTATTTTCTTTTCCTTGTTGTTTTCTGTCAAATCGCATCTACCATGGCCGCTTCAAGCTCCTCTAAGGACAAGTTCTTCAAGAACATCATCAAGCCATATTTGTGGGAGGTGGTGCAGCACCCTCAGGCCATCCAGATGCATGAGAGGGTGCTGCACATCCGCGATGTGCAAGTACCCAAGGGGACGGGAACCGTGGAGGCCAGGCTTGAAGCTATCAAGCAGGAAGTCTTTCGCTGCAAGGGGATGGTGGAGAGTGGACTCAATGCCAATCACCTCATGATTACGGACCTTACCCATGATCTCAATGGCAAGTCCATGAAGGACATAGTCTTCACCATCAATGAGCAAATCAACTTCCTTGAAAGCAAGAAACTACCATGAATCATCCCATGGTGGGCACAATACACCAGGGCACGCCAAGCTTTCCTGGCATGCCCAGGTGAGTTGTGCCCACCTGGGACACCTCCTGTACTCTGTTTTTCTCCCGTATGCTTGTCCTCCAAGATAAAAAATCTATAAATACTTCCCGAACCTGTTAACCATCGTATCACGGAGAAATCCTTTGTTCTCTTTTTCCTTGCTGTTTTCTGTCAGATCCCATCTACCATGGCTGCTTCAAGCTCCTCAAATGACAAGTTCTTCAAGAACATAATCAACCCATATCTGCGGGAGGTGGTGCAGCACCCTCAGGTCATTGAGATGCACGAGGGGTGCTTCACCTTCGTGATGTGCCCTGTCCCAAGGGGACGGGAACCATGGAGGCTAGGCTCGAAGCTATGGAGCAAGACGTCTTCCGGTGCAAGGGGATGGTGGAACGTGGACTCCATGCCAATCACCTCATGATCACGGACCTCTCCCGTGATCTCAAGGTGGATGGCAAGCCCATAAAGGACATCATCTTCACCCTCAACAAGCAAATTAACTTCCTCCAAGGCCAGATCTACGACATATAGAACCAAGTCTTTGAATATGAGGTGAGGTTTAAAGGTATGAGTTTGGCTACCATTTGCATGACCCGTGAGACTCATTCTTCCTCTTATGATGGTGGACCTCTGCCTTGGAAACCCCAGGACAAGATCACATCTAGTTAATCACCACCACCTACTTCTTCATCACCAAAACAAAATTGAGTATCGGGTATGAGCACTTCCCTTGGCTTCCGCCAAGCTTGGGGGTGGTGCCCCGGTATCATATCATCCCCACTATGTTTTGCCTTTACTTATTTTAGTTTGACCTTTTGCTTTAGATGAATAAAAGTTTAGTTCGATCCTTTCTTTTCGAGATTTTGCTTAGTGATTTATCCTTGTAATCGTGTGCGAGATATATATATAACAAAGTTTAGTTTGAGTTTTTGCTTTCTTTACTTTCATGTTGCAATAAAAAGAAAGGAAATAAATTAAAAAGATCATATGCTAATCCTATGGTAGGTGATGACCCCACATAAGGAAGAGTATAAGTAGGAAATTTTATTAGAGATTGACAAACATAGCATTGTTCCATGATGCAACTCATGAAGGAATTAATAAGTGAAGAGAAGATTCACATATAAATACACTATCCCAGAAACCTTTTGTGATTGTGAGCCCCAATCAAAATATTATATGCCAAAATTGTTGATGTTGGACAAGGAAGACAATGTAATGGTTTATGTTTGTTCATATTCACATAGAAGTTATATTGTCATAGATCCTTCAACATGTCGTGCTTGCCCCTATCTTTGCTAGCCAAAAATTCCGCACTAAGTAGAGAGACTACTTGTGCATCCAAAAACCCAAATCTTATTTTCAAGAGTCCACCATAACTACCTAGGGATTGAGCAAGATCCCTCAAGTAAGTTGTCATCAGCAATAAGGCAATAAAAATTGCTTCTAAAAGTGAGACATCATTTAGTGTAAGAGAAAATTGAGCGTTGTACAAACTTGTGATGGTGAAGAATAAAAGCGACAGACTGCATAATAAAGGTTTCCATCATAAGGGGCAATAAAACGTGGCTTCTTTTGCACTCAGGGGTTGAGCATACAAACAAATAAGCGCATGGCAACCTCTGCTTCCCTATGCGAAGGGTCTATCTCTTACTTTTATGCAAGAGTCAAAGTTTTTCTCTCTATTCCTTTTTATTTTTCTCCTTTGGCAAGCATCATGTGGTGAGGAAAGATCTAGGCACATATGTGTATTTGAATATGGGTGGCATGAGTTATTATTGTTGACATCACCCTTGAGGTGAATAAGTTGGGAGGCGAAACTATAAGCACCTATCTTTCTATGTGTCTCGTTGAAACGTTTTGCTCATGTGTATGCGGTGAGTGTTAGCAATCATAAATGTCTATATGATGGTTGAGTATGTGGACTTGCCTCAAGGCTCCAATAGGTGACCCTTCGTGAAAAGATGATGAATTGTACTTGCAAAGTTGACTAAGAACATAGTTTGTTGGTTTCTAATAGAGTTTATGCTTTATACTTCAATTGTGTAATGAATTGTCACTTATTCATGGGAAGTCTATGATAAAAGTTCCATGATAAAAGTCTTATGTTTAAATTTGTTGTTGTTATAATAATCTACATGATGCTTCTATGTCCGTATTTTGTGTTTATCGACACCTCTCTCTTTAAGCATGTGGACATGTTTTTCGATTTCGATGTTCGCTTGAGGACAAGCGAGGTCTAAGCTTGGGGGAGTTGATACGTCCATTTTGCATCATGTTTTCCTACTGTTATTTATGTTGTTTTATTGTATAATAATGCTTTTTGGAGTAATTCTAATGCCTTTTCTTTCATAATATGCAAGGTATGCACCAAGGCGGAGAATTCTGACACCTGGAAATCTGGACCTGAAAAAGCTACGTCAAGCTACCTATTATGCACAAGTGCAAATGAGCTGAAACTCCGCGAGGATTTTTTATGGAATATTTAACAAATATTGGAGCAAATAAGTACCAGAGGAGGGCCACCAGGAGGGCACAACCCACCTGGGCGCATCAGGGAGCCCAAGCGCGCCCTGGCGGTTTGTGCTCACCCAGGCCCACCTCCGGTGCCCACCTTCTGGTATATAAGTCATCTTGATCTAGAAAAAATAAGGAGAGGACTTTCGGGAGGAGCATCGCCGTCTCGAGGTGGAACTTGGGTAGGAGCACTTTTGTCCTCCGGTGGAGCGATTTTGCCGGGGGAACTTCCCTCCCAGAGGAGGAAATCATCTTCATCATCATCACCAACAACTCACCCATCTTGGGGAGGGCAATCTCCATCAACATCTTCAACAACACCATCTCCTCTCAAACCCTAGTTCATCTCATGTGTTCAATATTTGTACAGGAACTATATATTGGTGCTTGTGGGTGAGTAGTAGTGTGGATTACATCTTGTAGTTGATTACTATATGTTTATTTGGTGGAATATTATACGTTCAGATCCAATATGCTATTTAATACCCCTATGATCTTGAGCATGATTATCATTTGTGAGTAGTTATTTTTGTTCTTGAGGTCACGGGAGAAATCATATTGCAAGTAATCATGTGAACTTGATATGTGTTCGATATTTTGATAGTATGTATGTTGTGATTCCCTTAGTGGTGTCATGTGAACGTCGACTACATGACACTTCACCATATTTGGGGCTAATGAGTGCATTGTGGAGTAGTTATTAGATGATGGGTTGTGAGAGTGACAAAAGATTAAACCCTAGTTTATGTGCTATTCCGTAAGGGACCGATTGGATCCAAAAGTTTAACGCTATAGTTAGAATTTATTCTTAATACTTTTCTCGTAGTTGCGGATGCTTGGGAGGGGGTTAATAATTAGGAAGTTGGTTCAAGTAAGAACAACACCTAAGCACCGGTCCACCCACATATCAAATTATCAAAGTAGCAAACACAAATCGAATCAACATGATGGAAGTGACTAGATGAAATTCCCGTGTACCCTCAAGAACACTTTGCTTACTATAAGAGACCGTTTTGGCATGTCCTTTACCTAAATAGGTTTGGGCTACCTTGCTGCACTTTTGTTACTACTATCATTACTTGCTTGTTACAATTTATCTTGCTATCAAACTACTTTGTTATTACAATTTCATCACATGCAGACATTACCTGGCTGAAAACCACTTATCATTTACTTCTGCTCCTCGTATGCTTCGACACTCTTACTTATGGAAAAGAGCTATAATTGATCCCCTATAATTGTGGGTCATTAGACAAATGTAGACATGTGACATGCAATGCTTCATTTATTAGGTTATAGATTCATATTGCATCGGGACATGTGATGTTACCGTAACTAGCTCAGTTACTCAAACTACCTCTCTCCTCATTAACTCATTGCCACATAAACAAATTTGCTGAGTTGGACTCGCTGTTACTACAGAAGTTACTCCCACTATGGCTAGTCTTAATCTAGTGGAAGTGTTGATGTGATGTGATGCTACTTACTTAAGGGCACTTTCATACTGTCAATGTAGTGCCAATTATGACACAATATATGTTGCTATTAATCATATGCCACTGCAAATAACTATCATTGTTTAAGTAACTATATTTCATATTTGCGCAAACATGGATGTCTGTCTCCATATCGTTTCTATCTGCGCAATCAAAAGTACACACCTTAGTTTTAGTAGAACTGCACAAAATGAGATGGCTATTCCTAGCTGGCGTCATCTAACCACCCGTCTTCCAGGTATTCCTACATTAGTAGTAACTAGGTAGAATGAACAACACAATCTAAAGGAAGCTAATTTGTACGTTTTTCTTCCTGGTTGCAGTGCAGGGACGAGCGAAAACAACTGCATCCTAGTAGGGAATGCACTTTCTCCCAGTTCATCCATGGAACGAGGACTAGCTGGGATGACTCTATGAAGGTTTTTGGGACTGGTGCGCGGACAAGAGATATTGTGGTATGCTTATTTCTGCAAATAGCGGTGCTTAAATTTAGTGGAACTGCACAAGAATGGTCAGTACACTACATGGTTCAGTTCAGCATTCCAACTGAGAACACAATTATAATTGGTTATTCTGGAGAGAACCTAACCCTGGATGGTGGCAAAGAAAAACCAAAGTGAACTAAAGAAAATTAAAGCCAACCTAGGGAGGCCCTTTGTTCAGAGAAGCCTTGCTTGATTTTTCCTGATTTGTAAACCTTCTCACAACTTTTTCTTTTGCTGTGAACTAGTATATGTTTGTTATGTTCTATGAATCATTGAGATGTATAAAATTGCTTAACTTATGCTTTTCTAGTATTTTATGAAGCCGAGTTTAATCCGAATGTTTCACGTGAACGCTAGACTAGTGTGTGAACGTTTGGAATTTACATTGTGGCCTCAGTTAACTGCATGAACCACTGTAACAAGATATGTAGTTGCTTATATGTCAAACAGTAGATTATTGATTGTTAGCTGGTCGATAGCCTACTTTTTTAGTGTTGAAGCAAGCTGAGCCAATGTGCCGTGTTTTGCACAACTGCCTACAAGTAGGGTAGCACCAACAGTGTTTACAAGTACTTAACCAGCCTTACGTACCCTATGTATATGTTGGCGCACAGTTCTCGAACGAGTACTCTATTTCATCAAACACACACCGCTCGTATGATAAACCGTGACAACTTATGTCTTACCATGCCATATTCATGAAAAAACTAGTGAGACGCATCTGTTTCGGCGACAATTAGGATGGTTCTCACATGATTCACAGACACACAAAAGCAACAGCAGTTCCCATAGACAGATTCAAACAGAGTACTAGCCCAGAGGGCTCAATAATAGGCAAGGTTCGAATAATTAGATACAATCCAAACTACTATTAAACACTTGCTGGGGCAACTATTTCATGCATTGATCTAATTTGGGATGGACACAAGACGGACCTTGCCATGAACATCATCGAGGGCGTCCGGTAGCAGCTCAATCCTGTGAACCTTCCTGAAGATAACCTTGTGGCCTTTCCACTCATAAACTTGTTTATGGACGCATGCCACGTCATCTTCCTACGTAAGCTTGACAAGAACAGTATGCCTCACAAACGAAGGAGTAGCTTTGAACTTCTAGTGCTTCAGTACACCCTAGAAAACATGCCTAACAACAGTGAGGCTGGAATACATCTCGACATTGGTATAAGTGCAAATGGCTCCCAGGATCCAACATCCTAAGAACTCTGTTTTCCCAGTGCGTATATTCAGGTCATCTGCCTCATCGTGAGTGACATGTACAACCACACAACCCTTGTCTGCATCAGGGCTCTAATTGAAACAGAAACAAATTCTGAATTACTTTCCAATATAAGTAACACAAGTTATTTAAACCACTATGTAGAGTCAAAAGTATGCATGACAGGGAAGGTAGCATGGCATCGAAGCTAATAAAATTTTGCATTATTTATCACCACATACTTAGATGTAAAACCACAATCGAGATCGACAAAGAAGAAAATCACCTTCGGTAGCTCAACAGGGGGGGGGGGACACATCCTCAAATGGGGAAAACTGCTCCTGCAGGGCCACGGGGGTTGTAACCTCAAACCGGGCGTTGACCATCTCAGTAGTGGCCGTGAGCGTATCTGGGGTCGGCTTGGTGGCTGCCTCCATCTTCTTGGAGCTCTCTGTCTTGTGGGGATCAGCCTCCCACATCTGCTCCAACATCGACAGATCTTTGCCTGGTTCTCCTTGGTCCATCACGAAACTGATAAATACTAGGAGACCACTGAAAGGAAAATACAATCGCAATGACCATGAAACAAAAAAGAGTGTGTGGATCGGTTACTGCTTTGCAAAAGTTCTTTTTTTCTAAACAAAAATATACCAACATCACCGATCCGCTTACCTTCCCTTCATTTGGAGAGAAGAACATTGGCAGATGCGAGCGTTGGCTTTCTTGAAGACGGTGAGGAAGAAGGGGATTCAACAAAGAGTGAAAAGATGGTTGCTTTGTCCGTCAAACTTAGACTGCGGGGAGGTGAGGTTTTGTGATACGACAGCTCGTTACTGTCGCGCCACAACCGGGGTGACTCTACGCCTGCATACTGCCTTCTAATTTGGTGGATGGCATTTGGACCCGCGCGCTACATGGCCCGCATGTCGGTGAACAAAAGTAAAATAACATTCAATAGAGGGAGACATTTCAATGACCTCGAAGGAGCCAAAAGCAGTAGTGTTTCCACTGTACTAGTAGTAATTGTTTTTTTGGGTAGATGTAGAGTGTCTCCACTATACTAGTAGTAATTGTTTCTATAGGGCCAAGACTAAACAACCCATCCACCCCAGTAAATAATAAAATCAATTCAAAGTCCCATATATTTACTTAATGAGAGGCGTTAGCCACACCCAGCACACCGCCACCAAAAAATCCTGGGTGCTCTTCTTCCTCCTCACTCCCACCCACCTATCGCCAGCTCGCTCCACTCATACCCCCAAATTCCTCACGTCACTCCTACAGAAAACCCCAGCTCCCCTTCTTCCTCACTACTACAGAAAAACCACAACTCCCCTTCTTCTTCACTCATACTACAACTAGGCTCGTCATTCGTTACTCTGCTCAAATCCCTGAGCTCGACGCGACGCCCTCAAGGAAAATGGAGTTGGCTCACCCCAGTGCCAAGAAGATGAGGCTCCCACCAGCGGTGATACCTGTTGTAGATCCCGCACCCGGCAGCGCGGGGAGAAGAGGCGAGCCCACCCCCACCGGATACCAGGAACCCGTAGAATCTTGGGTGGCCCGCATCACCGATCTGCCAGACGCCATCATTGGGGAGATCATCTCGCTTCTCCCCACCAAGGATTGCTGTCGCACCCAAGTCCTCTCAATTTGGTGGCACCCTCTATGGCGCGCCGCGCCCCTTAATCTCAACTGTCGTCAGCTATCTCTCTTCAATGATTTTGAACTCCCCAGAGCCAGCATATCCTCCCATGAAGGCTCCATTCAAAGCCTCTGCATCCCGTCATGCTACCTGAGAAAGCATACTATGCCCTGCATGGTGGATGCCTGGCTGAAATCCCCCGAATTCATGGGACTACAGCTGCTTGAGTTCAACTATTCCCTAGGAAATCACCTACCAGATACCGAACGCCATGTACTTGTGCCCTCGGCACCAATGTCCATCTCGCAGTTTTCCTCCTCTCTCCACACCGCCACCTTTGCGTTGTGCTGCTTACCAGACAATCTAGTACTAAACCTTCAACTCTTATTTCTCATAAAACTTTCACTTGTGCGAGTTCGTATATCGGAGGTGTCATTGCATAGCATCATCCATTGTAGTTGCCCTGCCCTGGAGTGCTTGGTGATTGTTTTCACAGTTAGAATCGGTTGTCTCCAAATAAAGTTGCCTAACTGTGGGTGCAACAAACCCTGGGTCTGTTGCCCAACTGTGCACATGCACAAGATCAACATTGGAGCGCCAGCTCAAGTCAGAGGTCAAAGAACTAGGAGATTTGAAGAACCAACATGCAGCTCAGAGAGACCAAGACCAAGCCAGAGGAGTAAGATATCGGCAAAGGAAGGGCCTCCCTTGCCAGGCAGGCAAGCCCGACAAGGGGCGAGGCCACCACCAGAAGCAAGCAGCCAAGACTCCTCGACAGAGCCTCACGGCCCCACCAACTACTCACCACATGGCTGAACCACCCCACCAACTACTCAAGCGCGACCCACGTCGTCGATCAGTGCGGTGTAATGCAGCAAGATGATTAAGTGGCAGCCATTCACCACATGGCGGCTATTGCCCACACAAGAAACCCACAAGTGACACCCGTCCTACGACGTGTCAAGAAAATAGGCATGGAGCTGGCAAGATAGCCCGGCAGACCTTGCTAGGCGACCGGTGACTGACACTAAGCGGTGCATTTAATGCACCCTGTCAGCCCGCAGAGTTAGGTATGATAGCGCTGTTTGCTATCATATCGGAGGATAATGACCACCTTGCCACTGTGGTGACCCCTTAATCTCTAAAAGGAGGCCCATGGCACTGGGTTAGGGGGTTGGAAAGTTGATGAACCCGAGCCACCCTACGCGTGTAGTCGCTGCAGCTCCGACGCAAACCTCGTGTTCTCTCTATCATGCTGCCGTGGGCTGATATGATCTTTGTGCAACACGATGTCCCCCCGCCGAACCAGCAAGGGGCCGCCAGGTCCCATAGGTGGCCGTGGATATCCCATGACATCTTTGGCGCGCTAGGTAGGGGGCTCGCTTGCGCGAACTGAAAGCGTGCGCAACGCGTCATCTTCATTACCTTCTTCGTCTTTGACGACGCCATCGACCATGGTACCCAAGAAGAAGAACTCCGGCCCTTCGGCCTAGCCATCCACCTTGAAGGTTCCGCTGCCCGCAGCCTCAAACGCTGTGGTGGATGGGGAGACGGGCGAAGACATGAGCGCCGCTGGGGGTGTGGCAGGAGCAGGTGACGCCACCGCCAGTCCCCCTGCGCAGACACGGAGGCTGAAGGTGTCGAAGGAGATCAACATCTGCAGCGTCTCGATGGTTGTGTTCCACGAGGTGTGGACGAGAGGGTCACTCCGCTCGCACCGCGTCCTCCCACCGGCAGGTGCAGCCACATCAACGGCGCTCGGTTCAGGGTGAGCCATCGCCCTCCAGCCATCCCTATCACGGGGGCGCTCACGGCGCATGTGCCTCCTCATGGGCAGGCCGACCCGACCACTGTGCTCGACGGAGCCCCAGACCCTCAAGCACCATCGTCGCGCGCCCACGCTGCCTCGGTGGACATTCCGCAGCAGCGTGGGCACGCCGCCGCCGCTGTCGCTATCATTGGCACTACTAGGAGGCAAGCGACGGTCCGGTCGACGTCATTGACACCATACCAAGCACAGCCACGGAGGCTATGGCGCAAGCTCAGCTACTATTGAGGTTCCCACCGGCAGCTGAGCAGATGGATGAATGACGTGCCACCATCCAGAGCCTGCTCGGTTTCGCTGAGGCTGGGGGCTCGCGACGAGCTGGCCCGCCACGACCTCCCCAAGCGGCTGCAACTGCCCGCATTGCTGGCCGAATGGAGGGGGCCGTCCCCATGGTGTAGTCCCCACCACGACAGCCGGCGCGGGCGCAGCAGAATCAAGACCCTGACAATGTCTCGATGGCCTCTTTTGACCCTCGAGCACGTCTAGGCCAACGTCGAGCCCCGAATGATAGGCGGCGGGGAGATGCACGCGCCGCCCGAGATCGGCGCCACAACGACCTCCACCGGACCAACGGGTGCGGCAGCCTTAACACTGACGAGCCTGCGCTCGGTGTTGACGGGTGCCTACCTTTCGAGGTCGACTGCCCTGCCTTCACATGAGAGCTGCGGCATGTCCGTTGGCCGTGCGTTTGCACGTTCAAGACAGAAATACCCGAGAAGTATGATGGGAGGCTGAACCCGGCAGAGTTCCTGAGCATCTACACCATCGCTGTTCAGGCTGCCAGGGGAAGAGATGAGAAGGTGTTCGCCAACTACTTCCCTTTGGCCCTCAAGTCCAATGTGAGGTCTTGGTCGACGCACCTGCTAGAGAACTCCATTTCTTCGTGGGCAGATCTGTGCCACGAGTTCATCGGTGCTTTCACTAGTGGCCACCAAGATCCCGGCAGGCCCAGCGACCTGCAGCTTCTCCAGTAGAAGGAAGGAGAAACCCTCCCTAAGTATTTACAGAGAATCAATAAAGTTCATAGAAATATTCCAAATATCCATCCGGCAGCTGTTATAGAAGCCTTCAAGTCCAATGTGTGCAACCATCGCATTCATTCTAAGATGAATGTATGGTTGCCCAAGATTGTGAAGGAGTTGTACACACTGGTGGATAACTGTGCTCGGATGGAGGAAAAAAGGAAGTTGCCCGAAGAGGAGGATTTCATCAATGTTGAATCTGAGGATGAGGATGAATCAACTAGTCAGAGAAAGGGCAAGAAGCGCAGCAAGAAGCCAAGAGATAAGGCAGTGATGACTGTGGAAGGGCCAGGCACACCTAGTGCTGGCAAGAAGGCCAAACCTGAGGCACCCGGCAAGGAATCTGCCACGTTCGCAGCCTGCCAGGAAGCCGCTGCCGTGAAATAGTTGGGAAAGGTGATGGCCCATTGAGGGAGTCCAGGATTAGGGGGTGTCCGGATGGCCGGACTATAGCCTTTGGCCGGACTCCTAGACTATGAAGATACAAGATTGAAGACTTCGTCCCGTGTGCAGATGTGGCTTTCCTTGGCATGGAAGGCAAGGTTGGCGATACAGATATGTAGATCTCCTACCATGCTAACTGACTCTGTGTAACCCTAACCCTCTTTGGTGCCTATATAAACCGGAGGGTTTTAGTCTTTAGGACGAACAACAATCATACCATAGGCTAGCTTCTAGGGTTTAGCCTCTCTGCTCTCGTGGTAGATCTACGCTTGTACTTCCCATATCATCAATATTAATCAAGCAGGAGTAGGGTTTTACCTCCATCGAGAGGGCCCGAACCTGGGTAAAAACATCGTGTCCCTTGTCTCCTGTTACCATCCGCCTAGACGCACAGTTCGGGACCCCCTATCCGAGATCCGCCGGTTTTGACACCGACATTGGTGCTTTCATTGAGAGTTCCTCTGGGTCGTCATCTTTAGGCCCGATGGCTCCTCCGATCATCAACAACGATGCGGTCCAGGGTGAGACTTTTCTCCCCGGACAAATCTTCGTATTCGGTGGCTTTGCACTACGGGCCAATTCGCTTGGCCATCTGTTGCAGATTGAAAGCTATGCCCCTAGCCATCAGGTCAGATTTGGAAGTTTGAACTATACGACTGACGTCCGCGGAGACTTGATCTTCGACGGGTTCGAGCCACAGCCAAGCACGCCGCACTGTCACGATGGGCATGATTTAGCTCTACCGCCGAACAGTGCCCTGGGGGTCACGCCGGTACCCGCTCCAACCCTTAGTTCGGAGCCGATTGCGACGATCGAGGACGGGTGGCTAGACTCCGCCTCGGGGGCTGCAATCTCTACGGCGATTGAGCCGAACAGCAACCCTGTCCTTTGTGAAGCTCATGACTCCAAGGTGCCGGACTCCTCTCCGGACTCCAAACCTTTCGTGCCCCTGCCAATCGAATCCGATTGGGTGCCGATCATGGAGTTCACCACCGTGGACATCTTTCAGCACTCGCCCTTTGGCGACATCCTGAATTCACTAAAGTCTCTCTCTTTATCAGGAGAGCCCTGGCCGGACTATTGTCAGCAAGGTTGGGATGCGGACGACGAAGAAATTCGACTCCCACCCACCACCCACTTCATAGCCACTGTCGAAAGATTAAACGACGTGCTCGACTTCAACTCCAAAGACATCGACGGTGTGGACGACGATGTAGGAGACAAACATGAACCAGTACCTATAGGGCACTGGACAGCCACCTCATCTCACGATGTATACATGGTGGACACACCTAAAGGAAGCGACGACGAGGAACAACGGGACGCCGCAAGGGATCATTCCCTCGAAAAGCAGTCAAAACAGCGACGTAAGCGCCGCTCAAAGTCCCGCCTCGACAAAGACAGCAGCCATACAGACCCAGCCATAGAGCAGGGCGAACCGGTGGACGACGAACATGCTATCGAGCAACCGTCCGAACAGGACAACCTGGATAAACAATCCGTCCCCGGCGAAGATAACAGTCCGGACGATCTCACGCCGGACAAGTTGCTGGAACAGAAGAACCTCCACAAAAGGCTTGTCGCCACTGTGTGTAGCCTGAAAAAGCAGAAGCTCAAAACAGCGGAAGATGCACTCAGAATCAGATGGAGCAAAGTACTCAACACCGCAGACAAATACGGCGATAGTCGCCGAACAAAGAGCTACCCGAAGCGAAAACTACTGCCCGAATTTGACGAGGAGGCCGTAGAGCTGCCGAAATCAAAGAACAAGGAGACCACCCGGTCGGATAGACGACCCCATGGCAAACATAGAGCGGCAAACGGCGCCACACACAAGCCGGCACGCGATCCGCACATGGATTCGCATCAAAAAGATGGCCCAGTTAGATCTATCTACGGGCCAAGAAAGCAAGCTCTAGTAAGCAATGCAACACATCAAGTATCCGAATATTACGGTACACCTAAATATAGGGGTGCCGCACACCCCCTATGTTTCACCGATGAGGTTCTGGATTATGAATTTCCAGCGGGATTCAAGCCCGTAAACATAGAGGCATACGACGGAACAACAGACCCTGGAGTCTGGATCGAGGATTACATCCTCCACATACACATGGCTAGAGGAGATGACCTCCACGCCATAAAATACTTACCCCTCAAGCTCAAAGGGCCAGCCCGGCATTGGCTCAAAAGCCTCCCCGAAAACACCATTGGAAGTTGGGAAGAGCTCGAGGATGCTTTTCGGGCAAATTTTCAAGGGACCTATGTCCGACCTCCGGATGCAGACGATTTAAGTCACATAACTCAACAACCCGGAGAGTCAGCCCGAAAATTCTGGAACAGATTCCTTACTAAAAAGAACCAAATAGTCGACTGTCCGGACGCCGAAGCCTTAGCAGCTTTCAAACACAACGTCCGAGACGAATGGCTCGCCAGACACCTCGGCCAAGAAAAGCCAAGAACAATGGCCGCATTAACAAGCCTCATGACCCGCTTTTGCGCGGGAGAGGATAGCTGGCTGGCAAGATGCAGTACCAGCGACCCAAGTACATCCGAAGTCAGGGATGGAAACGGGAAACCGCGACGCAGCAAGGACCAGCGCCGGACAAAGGGAAACAGCCCGAAGAGCACGGCAGTCAACGCCGGATTCAAAAGCTCACGGCAGAATCATAAAAAACTGCCCCTTAAGGATAACAGGGACGAGCTATCTAACTTAAACAAAATCTTGGACAAGATATGCCAAATCCACAGTACTCCCGGGAAGCCTGCAAACCATACCCACAGAGATTGTTGGGTCTTCAAGCAGTCCGGCAAACTCAACGCCGAACACAAGGGGCTCGACACACCAAGCGAGGACGATGACGAACCCCACAAGCAGAGCACCGGAAAACAAAAGAATTTCCCACAAGAAGTCAAAACAGTAAACTCACTTTACGTGACAAAAGGGAAAAACAGAATGGCGCCCATAGAGATACGCGCCATACGGCCTATCCCAGAGGAGTCCCGCCACTGGTTGTTAAAACCAATCACCTTCGACCATCAGGATTACTCTAGAAGTATCCGGAATGCAGGATGGACTGCCTTGATATTAGATCCGATAATCGACGGACTCCAATTTACACAAGTCCTAATGGACGGCGGCAGTGATCTAAACCTGCTATATCAGGACACAATCCGCAAAATGGGGATAGACCCAACCAAAATTCGCCATAGCAACACTTCCTTTCAAGGGGTAATGCCAGGCCCATATGCCCATTGTACGGGCTCTCTACTGCTAGAAGTTGTGTTCGGCTCACCCGACAACTTCCGCCGCGAAAAGTTAACCTTCCACCTCGCCCCATTTACAAGTAGCTACCAAGCACTACTGGGACGCGAAGCTTTCGCCCGCTTTAACGCAATACCGCATTATGCATCCCTTACACTTAAAATGCCCGGTCCGCGAGGCATCATCTCCTTAAAGGGAAATATCGAGTGTTCCTCGAGCGCGGAATATTGTGTGACTGCCTTGATAGCCACACACTAAACCGGCTTCACTAATCAAAGCACCTAAACAGGTCGTTCAGACCCCGGACACGGTTAGACGAGTCCGGCGTAAACATACAAGGGCTTACTAGCCGCATACCCCCGCACAAGGGGCTCCGCGCATGTACAACAAGAGACAATAAAGCTCAATTTTATTAATTTTTTGAATCGTACTTTGTTTATTTAATATAACGTACATTTTCGCACGATCTTTTTCAACTAAGTTCCTCTCTTTTACAGATGAACACCATGCTACACCCGTCCAGGATATGGCACAACGGAGACACAGGCGCAGACGTGCAGTAGGGACCCGTGACAAGGATTCTTTTCAGATTAAGACCCTGCGTAAACCTTTTTTACTGTCTCTTGTTGATACACATCCCCTGGTTTCTTGCTATAACCGAGGAGGAGGCTGGCGTTTTGGCATGGGCCACGTCAGAATTTTGCGCGTACCTGGACACCAGGGGCTTATTACCAAGGGCGTTGTTCGGCCCGTTTTCATAAAGACCGAATACCTTAGGGAGTGTTCGGCGTCTCGAGTTAGGCCTTATATGCATCAGCTCCGAATCATGTCTTTGGTCAAATGTTGGGTTTGCCCGGCTCCTGTGTTTTGCTGCCTTACGTTCCGCTCTATCGGCTAAGGCGGCACCAGGAGAACTACTGCGATTGTGCCCCGGTTCGGCCAGGCGAGCACCTCAGTAGAGAAAGCCGAAAACTGACTGTCATGATATAGCGTGAGACTGGTCAACCACTCGATGACCCGCCGGAATCTTTAGGATTCCTCCGCCTTGACGAAGGGCCGTTTCCCGGTCAGGCACATACGCGCCCCGAATTCGGGTGAGCGCGGTGCCCCTAGGGGCTATATAGTAGCCCCACTGTCAAACTCCTATGGCTAAGTGAAAGTGATAAAGCATTATAGTCCGGTTGCCTAGTTTGCCGCGCTACCACCTCCTTTATAGGACCAAGACGTTGGATCAAGTGTGAAAATGCGCCTTTTGCAAACACCCCCGCATTATATGCGTGGGGGCTGAAGCCGAAGACTGCCATCTTTCAGGTTATATACACATATACATTAACGGCCGCACAGGAGGTATTTTAATTCTTGAAGGCACAAGTATAAAAAGCTTTTATATTTCATCGAAACATTGTTTCACAATAATACATGTTATTCGAACATAATATCCTTCGAGCACTGCATCTCTATTAAACGAGCGCCCTGCAGAACTTCCTGAAAATAGTGCTTGATAGGTACTCGGCTTTCGTCCGAATCTTGGCATGCAACATCGGTGGCCTTCATCACCGCCCAGTATGTCTTGACACGGGCAAGAGCCATCCATGCACCCTTTATGCATGCCGACCTCCTCATTGCATTAATATGCGGCACCGCACCAAGGAAATGCTGCAGCAAGCCAAAATAACTCTACGGCTCGGGCCTCTTCGGCTAGAAAAGACTCACGACATCCTTCATGGCAAGTCCGGATAACCTATTCAGCTCCGCCCATTCGGCCAAGCGATCGGTTAATGGAAGTGGGCGCTCTAGATTATGGAACTGCGACCAAAAAACCTTTTCCATTACGTGATCCTTTTGATCTCGAAAGTGTTCGGCCGTGTCCGCGGCACTTGCCGCCAAGTCCAGATAAGCATCCTCCGCACTCCACAGCCGGTCCAACTGAGCATATCTACGGCCTGAATTTCCTCCGTAGTAGAAAGGGCTTTCTAGCCGCGATATCTCCGGCCTGACGCACCTCCTCCTTCATAGCTCTCATCACAGAGCGAGCATCCTTGGCCTCGGTAGTGGCCTTCTTCAGGTCCTCTTGTACCGCTCGATCTTCTTTTTCAAGAAGCTTGCAGCAGTCCGCAGCATTCTTCAACTTCACGGCCATCTCTGCCATTTCCTTCTTACTTTCGGCAGTGAGCAGCCTATTCGGCTTTTAGCTCTTCGGCCGCCTTTAAGGCAGCCGCATCACTCTTTCTGGCCTGCTCCTTAGCTGGGGCGAGCTCCGCCCGAAGGTTCTCCGTGGCAGCGGCACCATCTGCATCAAGCATACATGTTGTAAGGCACGGTCATCAAGCTCCCTTACCAGTTGTCCGCGGAGAAATTGCATAACTTGTGACTCGTCAAGTCGCTTATTGACAAGCGCGATGTCGGCATCCGCCACGTCAAGTTGCCGCTTTAGTTCGGCAAATTAATCTCTCCGGCCAGCCACCGGACCCCTCGCCACCTACATAGGAAGGGTGACATATTATACCTGGGATTATGAGACTCGGCGCGCTGTCATTTTTTGACAACACACCGAGCCTCAGGGGTTACTATCTACATAGGGCGCGTTTTATATGCAGAACTGTCAGAAGATACATCATTTTGTGCACCTCAAAACCTTTCAGTAAACTTCTGACGACTTCATGCAATCCGCTCTCACCGGATGAAATCCTTTCAATCACCGTACCCATTAACGCACGATGATCTTTTAAGATAGACGCCCGCCCGAGCAGATCCTTCAGCTCCTCCGACCATACACCAGGTGGTGTCGGACTGGTCCGATGGCCTTTTTTAAAGGCCGGACGCGGAGGGCTTTGGGGGGACATACGACTACCTTCCGGCCCTGCCGGACTCGGAGAAACCCTCCGCGATGACACCTAAGGGTCGCCCGCCTCGCAAGACGGTACGGCAGGGGGAGGCGTCTCGCTTTCTATCATCTCCGGACGAAGATCCCCCGAAGATGAGCTCTGCTGAGAACGGCTGAGATCCGAACTAGAAGGTAAAATTTCGATTATCTTCATCAGAAATAAGGCAGGGATATCCTTTATTTGAACTCCCCTTTTTACTCACGGCTCGGTGGAGGGATGAGCCCCTTGGGGCACACTGCGGCCGAGGCATCTCTCGGCGCAGGACCCTCTGACGAAGATTTCTTCCCCTACTTTGAGACCATGGTCTCCGGGTCTTCAGAGGGGGTCCTCTTCTTCCCTTGGATGGAGGGATTCTCGATCCCTCCTTTCCTGACAGCCTCCTTCGCGGAGGCGGTAGCTTCCTTGTTCCCCCCTTCACCTTCTTTCGAAGGCGCAACCTCCAGCATCCTGGTTAACACGGGATCCGGCGTGGTCTCAGGGAGGGGGGCCGGACACCTGATTAACTTTGCTTTCGCTATCCACTCCTGTTCAAGGGACAACTCTTTTGAGGGCAAATTCATGATAAATATGGGATAGCGTGTCTGGGTACAGGGCTACTTACTCGAGTATCTAGGCGATTGCAGCTCAGACCTGCGCCCTCGGTCAAGTCCGGACACATCGCTTGTGACCCGAAGAAAATCTTATACATCTCCACGAGCGTTGCGCCCATAAAATGTTGGAGAGCTCGTGGTCCCTCCAGGTTAAATTCCCATAGGCGGAGGGGGCGACGTTTGCAGGGCAGGGTGCAACGAATCAGCATGACCTGCTCTACTACGACCAGAGTGATCTCTCTCTCTCTCTCTCTAGGAGGTCTTGAATGCGGCCCTGCAACAAGGGCACGTCCTTGGACGGCCCCCAGTCAAGTCCTTTATTGGCCCATGATGCCAGCCGCGGTGGAGGACCCAAGCGAAAGGAAGGTGGCGCCACCCATTTGGTGCCCCTGGGAGCTGTGATATAAAACCATTCTTGTTGCCATAGGCTGAGCTCCTCTTGGAAAGAGCCCTCGGGCCATGGAGCATCAGCATTCCTGCTTATAACAGCCCCTCCGCACTCTGCCTGCTGCCCCTTGATCATCTCCGGCTCCACTTTGAAGGTCTTGAGCCACAATCCGATGTGAGGGGTAATCCGGAGGAAGGCTTCACATACGACAATAAACGATGAGATGTGGAGGATGGACTCCGGATCTAAGTCGTGAAATTCCAACCCATAATAAAACGTGAGCCCCCTCACAAAGGGGTCCGTCGGGAAGCCTAGCCTCTGAAGGAAGTGAGACGCGAACACCATGCTTTCACCAGGCTTGGGAGTGGGAATAACCTGCCCTTGGGCAGGCAACCTCTGTGAAATTTTGTCGGTTAGATACCTGGCATCTCTTAGCTTTAGCACGTCTTCTACCGTAACGGAGGAAGGCATCCACTGGCCTTGCAGGTCAGATCCGGACATCATCGAAGGTCCGAAGCGCCTGAATCTGGAGCTTTGGGTGTTGGAAATCGAGGCGAGGGGCAGATTTGATTGAGATTAAAAGAAAGGAGTGGAGCCTTGGTCTCTTTATAAAGAGGTTGAATACCAAGAGCCTTCCCCGTGACCGTTCGGGACTCGCCTTCCATAGAGGAGACGTGCCAACGGGCACGGTTGGGTTACCCACGCCCGTGTTGATGAGAATCCCGGAATAAGGGGACAGGATCTCTGCTTTGACAAGATGTGCCAAGGAAACCGCCGCGCTAAACGCGCTGAGGTGTGACAGTAAAAACGTATTTGAATAAAGGCTTGGCCATGGTGTGATGTCACGCCACGGAATACGTCAGCAGATTGAATTTGTGTAAATATTATTCTCTCTACGGTGGTATGTGGAACTTATTTTGCAGAGCCGGACACTATCCTTGTGTTCAAAATCTTCTATGAAGTATTCAGAGGAGGAACCCGCCTTGCAATGCCGAAGACAATATGCGCGCCGGACTCGTCGTCATTGAAGCCTGGTTCAGGGGCTACTGAGGGAGTCCTGGATTAGGGGGTGTCCGGATGGCCAGACTATAGCCTTTGGCCGGACTCCTGGACTATGAAGATACAAGATTGAAGACTTCGTCCCGTGTCCGGATGGGACTTTCCTTGGCGTGGAAGGCAAGCTTGGCGATACGGATATGTAGATCTCCTACCATTGTAACCGACTCTGTGTAACCCTAACCCTCTTCGGTGCCTATATAAACCGGAGGGTTTTAGTCCGTAGGACGAACAACAATCATACCATAGGCTAGCTTCTAGGGTTTAGCCTCTCTGATCTCGTGGTAGATCTACTCTTGTACTACCCATATCATCAATATTAATCAAGCAGGAGTAGGGTTTTACCTCCATCGAGAGGGCCCGAACCTGGGTAAAAACATCGTGTCCCTTGTCTCCTGTTACCATTTGCCTAGACGCACAGTTTGGGACCCCCTACCCGAGATCCGCCGGTTTTGACATCGACACCCGTACTGCAAGATCCACCGGACCAAAGGCCAAGACCTTCAGGAGTGTTACCAGGTTAAACAGCTCGTCAAGAGACAAAGGGCAGAGTATGATAAGCATGATAAGGAAAAAGATTAGAATGCTGCTGGCAGTAAGGGCCGAGGTGGTGAAGCAAACCGCCCCAGCAAACCCTTTCGGAACCAAGGAAAACCCGCTAGGGGCCAAGAAAAGGAAATATGTGATAATGTGAGTGAAGAAGGGAATGAAGAGGAAACCAGTGAGCAGGAATTTTAGAAGGCCACTGACGCCCTATGCATTGATGGAGGTGCTCTTTGAACACTTCCCATTGCCAACTCAAGCGATGGTCAAGACAGGTCAATGCTATGGAACCAGCGCCAGAGGCCCGGAAGCCGCTCAAGTGCTCCCGCACGCCCATCATCTTTGATGAGGGGGATCACCCTAGCCGCACCACCGCGGTAGGGTGTTTTCCATTGTTGGTCTTCCGAACAATTCGCAACCTCAAGGTCACCAAGATGTTAGTGGATGGCGGGGCCGGGTTGAATCTGATTTCCCCGGCAGTCATCAACAAGCTTCAGATAGGAGAAGAAGAGCTAGAGGTTACCGGCACGTTTCAAGGAGTCAATCCCGACAGGAGCCATCCTAAGGGGGAGATTATGTTGCCAGTGACGTTTGGAGGAGAACTGAACTATCGGACTGAGAAGATTGTGTTTGATGTGGTTGATCTCCCCCTGCTGTACAATGAGATCTGGGACGCCCGGCCCTGCCTAAGTTCATGGCAGCATCCCAATATGCCTATAACACTTTAAAGATGCCTGGGCCACTAGGAGTCATCATTATCCCATCAGATGAGAAGGATGCAATTGTCGCAACAGAGGCTGCGGTGGCAACAACTCCCGACGAGGAAAGTAAAGGAAAGAAGAGGGATTGTAGGACCTCCGGCAAGGAGTATGGGAAGCGTGCCCCCTCCGAGTGCAAAACACCATTATCGACATGCCGGAGTGTTCCAACAGCAAGAGATCCAAGGTTGCTGCACCCCAAGTGAAGAAGGTCCCGGCAGAGCTGGCTGGCATTGATGGTACCTTTTCACCATCAGCACCACCCTCGATGAAAAATAAGAAAGCACGCTCGTTTCCTTCTTGCAGGCGAATATCGATGTGTTTTCCTATCAACCATATGATATCCCTGGTGTTCCTAGGAAGGTAATCGAGCACCACCTTGCTGTTTGCCCACATGCCCGACCCGTCAAGCAGAAAGTTTGTAAGCAGGCCTTGGAGCGGCAGTAGTTCATTGCCGAAGAAATCAAGAAGCTAGAGGCAGCTGGTTTAGTCATAGGAGTACTGCACCCTACGTGGTTGGCAAACGCAGTGGTAGTCTAGAAGGCGAATGGGAAAGGGAGGTTTTGCATTGATTTCACGGATCTCAACAAGGCTTGCCCGAAGGACCCATTTCCCTTGCCACGCATCGACCAGATCGTGGAGTCCACTTCAGGTTGTGATTTGCTATCCTTTTTGGATGCATACTTTTGATATCACCAGATCTTCATGTCTAAGGAAGATGAGGAGAAGACATCGTTTATCACTCCGTGTGGTACATACTGTTTTGTCTGCATGCCTTTCGGATTAAAGATTGTTGGGTCCACTTTTGCAAGAGCAGTCCAGATTGGTTTTGAGCCACAGCTACACAGAAACATAGAAGCTTATATGGACGACATTGTGGTCGAAACCAAGGATAAGGCTGACCATATCTAGGATCTGGAGGAGACTTTTACTAATCTGCGCAAGATCAACTTGAAGCTTAAACCAGAGAAGTGTGTGTTTGGTGTTCCCTCCGGCAAGCTACTGGGATTATTCGTGTCCCATCGGGGGATTGAGGCCAACCCCGATAAGATCAAGGCCAATTAGCAGATACAAGCGCCAAGGACAGTTAAGGATGTAAGGAGCCTGACGGATGCGTTGCCGCGCTAAGCAGGTTCATTTCCAAGTATGCCGAGCGTGCCCTTCCATTCTTCAAAATTTTGAAGAGAACAGGGCCTATGAAGTGGACCCCGGAAGCAGATACAGCATTGCGAGAGTTGTAGGCCTACCTATCGTCTGTGCCTACCTTGGTTGCACCCAAACCCCAAGAACCGTTCCTGCTTTACTGGGCGGGAACCAAACAAGTGGTCAGTGCGGCCTTGGTAGCTCAACGAGAAGTGGATGAGGTTGAAAGTGGCCAGATCATGACAGAGTCAGAAGAGGATCAGAACAATAGTGAGCACGGCAACAAGAGCAACCCCAAGGACGCAACAAGGAAGAAAGTGGTGCAACACCCAGTATACTTCGTCAGCTCCTTGTTACAAGGGGCTAGATCGAGGTACTCTGGCGTGCAAAAGTTGATCTTTGTCCTCATCATGGCCTCAAGGAAACTGCGCCACTACTTCCAAGCCCATGAGATCACGGTTGTCACTCATTTTCTGTTGCAAAGGTTACTCCAGAACCCTGAGGCCACCAGCAGAATAGTGGAGTGGCCTTTGGAGTTATCCAGATTTGGTTTAAAGTTTGAGAGAACTTCAACTATTCAGAGCAGGGCATTGGCATAGTTTATTGTAGAATGGACGTCAACCCCTGATGAGGAAGTGACAGAAATAGCTCTCCCTAGCAAGGAATCACCCCAAGAATGGATCATGTATTTTGATGGTGCTTGTTCCCTACAGGGTGCAGGGGCTGGCGTGCTTCTTGTTGCCCCCTCCGAGGAGCACTTGAAGTACGTTGTCCAGATGCACTTTGCCCGGGAATAAGCCACCAACAATACAACTGAGTATGAAGGGCTCCTTGCCGGGCTCAGGATTGGAGCAGAATTGGGAATCAAGAAGTTGATCATTCAAGGAGATTCACAGCTTGTACTGAGACAAGTCAAGAAGGATTATCAAAGTCCATTGATGGAAGCATACGTCGAGGAAGTGTGGAGATTGGAGGAGCACTTTGATGGGATGCAAACAGAGCATGTACCCCGTGCGGAAAACAACATAGCTGGTCACCTGTCAAAGTGTGCTGCGTAGAAGCTTCCTGTGGAACCAGGAACTTTTGTTCTCCATCTCTCCCAGCCCTCCGTATCACCAGCCACAATGTCTCGGAAAAGGAGAAAGTTGGACTATGGTAAGCCTCTCCCGGCAGAGCCATCCGCTCCTGGCAGAGACCCTACCGGAAACAACTCCTCACAGCCTATCGGACCACCCCCTCTAGCTGGCCTATGGATCCTGCGGACGAGGCTGGTGCTCCCGCAGCCGAGGAGGTGCCGCTAGTCCTTGTTTCCGAGCCCAGGCTCCAACTTGGGCAAAGCACCTTGTCCGCTTCCTCCAAACCGGAGAGCTTCCCGACGACCAAGATGAAGCTGAGAAAGTAGCCCGGAGGGCCAGTATGTACTAGTTTGTCGGTGACACTCTATACACAAGGAGGCCCAACGGTGTGAAATTGAAGTGTGTCTGCGAGGAAGATGGAAAGGAACTGCTGGCTGAGATTCACAGAGAAATGTGCGGCTCACACATTGGATAAAGGACATTAGTTGGGAAAGCATTCCAGCAAGGATTCTATTGGCCCACAGCCCTCCAAGATGCAGTTGAGCTCGTAACGACATGTGAAGCCTGCCAGTTCCATTCGAAGAGAACACACCTGCCTGCCCAATCCCTTCCCTCTATCATGGCCATTTTTGGTCTGGGGGCTCGATATCCTCTGCCCCTTCCCCCGAGCAATCGGGGGCTTTGAATTATTGTTCGTAGCCATCGACAAGTTTACAAAGTGGCCGGAAGTGTTTTCCGTGAGAAAGGTGACTGCTGAGTCAGCTATCAAGTTCTTGAAAGAATTGGTGTGTCGTTTCGGAGTTCCGGCAAGGATCATCACTGACAACGGCACCCAGTTCACGAGCCATGCCTTCATTCAGTACGTTCATACCCTCGGATGCAAGATCTCATTCACTTCTGTGGCACACCCCCAGAGCAATGGACAAGATGAGAGGGTGAACTTTGAAGTGCTTCGTGGACTCAAAACAAGGACTTTCGATACGCTACAGAAGCACGGCAGGCGGTGGATTGAGGAGTTGACGGTAGTTCTCTGATCCCTCAAAACGACACCTAACCGAGCTACTGGGCAGACTCCCTTCTCCTTGGTCTATGGGGCAGAAGCAGTTATCCCCATGGAACTCATTTACGGGTCCCCTCGAGTGCTTGCCTACGATTAAGTAGCACAAGACCAGCATCGGTGTGATGATACTGTGCTACTGTTGGAAATATGCCCTAGAGGCAATAATAAAAGTGTTATTATTATATTTCTTTGTTCATGATAATAGTCTTTTATTCATGCTATAACTGTATTATTCAGAAATCGTAATACACGTGTGAATACATAGACCACAATATGTCCCTAGTGAGCCTCTAGTTGACTAGCTCGTTGTGATCAACAGATAGTCATGGTTTCCTGGCTATGGACATTGGATGTCGTTGATAACGGGATCACATCATTAGGAGAATGATGTGATGGACAAGACTCAATCCTAAGCCTAGCACTAAAGATCGTGTAGTTCGTATGCTAAAGCTTTTCTAATGTCAAGTATCTTTTCCTTAGACCATGAGATTGTGCAACTCCCGGATACCGTAGGAATGCTTTGGGTGTACCAAACGTCACAACGTAACTGGGTGGCTATAAAGGTGCATTACAGGTATCTCCGAAAGTGTCTGTTGGGTTGGCACGAATCGAGACTGGGATTTGTCACTCCGTGTAAACGGAGAGGTATCTCTGGGCCCACTCGGTAGGACATCATCAGAATGTGCACAATGTGACCAAGGGGTTGATCACGGGATGATGTGTTACGGAACGAGTAAAGAGACTTGCCGGTAACGAGATCGAACAAGGTATCGGTATACCGACGATCGAATCTCGGGCAAGTAAAATACCACTAGACAAAGGGAATTGTGTACGGGATCGATTGAGTCCTTGACATCGTGGTTCATCCGATGAGATCATCGTGGAACATGTGGGAGCCAACATGGGTATCCAGATCCCGCTGTTGGTTATTGACCGGAGAACGTCTCGGTCATGTCTGCATGATTCCCGAACCCGTAGGGTCTACACACTTAAGGTTCGATGACGCTAGGGTTATAAAGGAAGTTTGTATGTGGTTACCGAATGTTGTTCGGAGTCCCGGATGAGATCCCGGACGTCACGAGGAGTTCCAGAATGGTCCGTAGGTAAAGATTTATATATGGAAAGTTGTTGTTCGGGTTCCGGAAAAGGTTCGGGTTTTTTCGGGAAGCTTCCAGAAGGTTCCGGAGGATTCTGGAGGGGTCCGGAGGTTCGGAAATTGTTCCACCATGTCCAATACAGTAGCATGGGCTGTAAGGGGGCGCCCTAGCCTTAATGGGCCAAGGGCACCAGCCCCCCCCCCAAGGCCCATGCACATGGGAAGGGGAAAACCCTAAGGGGGAGGGCCTCCACTTGACTTGGGAGGCACTCCTCCCCCCTTGGCCGCCGCCCCAACCCTAGATGGGATCTAGGGGGGCCGGCCCCCTCTTCCCCCACCTATAAATAGTGGATGGGTGGGAGGGCAGCCGCACCACAAGTTTTGGCGCAGCCCTCCCCCTCTCCCAAGTACTTCTCCTCTCCCCGGTGCTTGGCGAAGCCCTGCAGGATTGCCACACTCCTCCACCACCACCACGCCGTTGTGCTGCTGCTAGACGGAGTCTTCCTCAACCTCTCCCTCTCTCCTTGCTGGATCAAGGCATGTTAGACGTCACTGGGCTGTACGTGTGTTGAACGCGGAGGTGCCGTCCGTTCGGGACTAGGATCTCCGGTGATTTGAATCACGACGAGTACGACTCCTTCAACCCCGTTCTCTTGAACGCTTCCGCTTAGCGATCTACAAGGGTATGTAGATGCACTCTCCTTCCCCTCGTTGCTGGTTTCTCCATAGATAGATCTTGGTGACACGTAGGAAAATTTTGAATTTCTGCTACGTTCCCCAACAGTGGTATCAGAGCTAGGTCTATTGCGTAGATTCTTTACACGAGTAGAACACAAAGTAGTTGTGGGCGTTGATTTTGTTCAATATGCTTACCGTTACTAGTCCAATCTTGTTTCAATGGTATTGTGGGATGAAGCGGCCCGGACCGACCTTACACGTACTCTTACGTGAGACAGGTTCCACCGATTGACATGCACTTGGTGCATAAGGTGGCTAGCGGGTGCCAGTCTCTCCCACTTTAGTCGGAACGGATTCGATGAAAAGGGTCCTTATGAAGGGTAAATAGCAATTGGCATATCATGTTGTGGTTTTGCGTAGGTAAGAAACGTTCTTGCTAGAAACCCATAGCAGCCACGTAAAACATGCAAACAACAATTAGAGGACGTCTAACTTGTTTTTGCAGGGTATGCTTTGTGATGTGATATGGCCAAGAAGATTGTGATGTATGAGATCATGTTCTTGTAATAGGAATCACGACTTGCATGTCGATGAGTATGACAACCGGCAGGAGCCATAGGAGTTGTCTTTATTTTTTGTATGACCTGCGTGTCATTGAAGAACGCCATGTAAATTACTTTACTTTATTGCTAAACGCGTTAGCCATAGAAGTAGAAGTAGTCGTTGGCGTGACAACTTCATGAAGACATGATGATGGAGATCATGATGATGGAGATCATGGTGTCATGCCGGTGACAAGATGATCATGGAGCCCCGAAGATGGAGATCAATGGAGCTATATGATATTGGCCATATCATGTCACTACTATATAATTGCATGTGATGTTTATTATGTTTATGCATCTTGTTCACTTAGGACGACGGTAGTAAATAAGATGATCCCTTACAAAAATTTCAAGAAGTGTTCTCCCCTAACTATGCACCGTTGCTACAGTTCGTCGCTTCTAAGCACCACGTGATGATCGGGTGTGATGGATTCTTACGTTCACATACAACGGGTGTAAGACAGTTTTACACAGCGAAAACACTTAGGGTTAACTTGATGAGCCTAGCATGTACAGACATGGCCTCGGAACACGGAGACCGAAAGGTCGAGCATGAGTCGTATAGTAGATACGATCAACATGAAGATATTCACCGATGATGACTAGTCCGTCTCACGTGATGATCGGACACGGCCTAGTTGACTCGGATCATGTAATCACTTAGATAACCAGAGGGATATCTATCTGAGTGGGAGTTCATAAGATGAACTTAATTATTCTGAACATAGTCAAATGATCTTTGCAAATTATGTCGTAAGCTTGCGTTTTAGTTCCACTATTTAGATATGTTCCTAGAGAAAATATAGTTGAAAGTTGATAGTAGCAATTATGCGGACAGTAGAAAGCTTATGTCCTTAATGCAACGCTCAGTGTGCTGAACCCCAAACGTCGTTTGTGGATGTTGTGAACATCAGACATACACGTTTTGATAACTACGTGATAGTTCAGTTAAACGGTTTAGAGTTGAGGCACCAAAGACGTTTTCGAAACGTCGCGGAACATATGAGATGTTTCGAGGGCTGAAATTGAGATTTCAGGCTCATGCCCACGTCAAGAGGTATGAGACCTCCGACGATTTTCTTAGCCTGCAAACTAAGGGAGAAAAGCTCAATCGTTGAGCTTGTGCTCAGATTGTCTGAGTGCAACAATCACTTGATAGTGATGTTTCTCCAAAGTCATTGCCACCAAGCTGCTAGAGCTTCGTGATGAACTATAACATATCAGGGATAGATATGATGATCCTTGAGGTATTCGCGATGTTTGACACCGCGAAAGTAGAAATCAAGAAGGAGCATCAATTGTTGATGGTTGGTGAAACCACTAGTTTCAAGAAGGGCAAGGGCAAGAAGGGACACTTCATGAAACGGCAAATCAGCTGCTACTCTAGTGAAGAAACCCAAGGTTGAACCCAAACCCGAGACTAAGTGCTTCTGTAATAAGGGGAACAACCACTGGAGCAGAATTACCCTAGATACGTGGTAGATGAGAAGGCTGGCAAAGTCAATAGAAGTATATTAGATATACATTATGTGTACTTTACTAGTACTCCTAGTAGCACCAGGGTATTAAGATACCGGTTCAGTTACTAAAATAAAAGAGCTACGGAATAAACGGAGACTAGCTAAAGGTGAGCTGACGATATGTGTTGGAAGTGTTTCCAAGTTTGATGTGATCAAACATCGCACGCTCCCTCTACCGTCAAGATTAGTATTAAACCTGAATGATTGTCATTTGGTGTTTGCGTTGAGCATAGACATGATTGGATTATGTCTATCGCAATACGGTTATTCATTTAAAGAGAATAATGGTTACTCTATTTATTTGAATAATACCTTCAATGGTCTTGCACCTAAAGGAATGGTTTATTGAATCTCGATCGTAGTGATACATAGTTTCATGGCAAAAGATATAAGATAGTAATGATAGTACCACTTACTTGTGGCACTGCCATGTAAGTCATATTGGTATAAAACATATGAAGAAGCTCCATGTTGATGGATCTTTGGACTCACTCGTTTTTGAAAAGTTTGAGACATGCGAACCATGTCTATTGGTGTATACGCATAAAGAAACTCCATGCAGATGGATCGTTTGGACTCACTTGATTTTGAATCACTTGAGATATGCAAATCATACCACATGGGCAAGATGACTGAAAAGCCTCGTTTTCAGTAAGATGGAACAAGATAGCAACTTGTTGGAAGTAACACATTTTGATGGGTACAGTCCAAGGAGTGCTGAGGCATGCAGTGAATATCGTTATGTTTTTGCTTCACAGATGATTCGAGTAGATGTTGAGAATTTTTACTTGATGAATCACAAGTCTGAATTATTGAATGGTTCAAGTAATTTTAGAGTGAAGTAGAAGATCATTGTGACAAGAGGATAAAATGTCTATGATATGATCATAGAGATGAATATCTGAGTTACGAGTTTTGGCACACAATTAAGACATTGTGGAAATTGTTTCACAATTAATACCGCCTGGAACACCATAGTGTGATGGTGTGTCCGAACATCATAGTAGCACCCTATTGGATATGGAGCGTACCTTGATGTCTCTTATCGAATTATCACTATCGTTCATGGGTTAGGCATTAGAGACAACCGCACTCACTTTAATAGGGTACCACGTAATTCCGTTGAGACGACACCGTTTAGAGAAACCTAAGTTGTCGTTTCTTAAAGGTTTGGGGCTGCGAAGCTTATGTGAAAAAGTTTCAGGTTGATAAGCTCGAACCCAAAGCGGATAAAAAAATGCATCTTCATAGGACACCCAAAAACAGTTGGGTATACCTCCTAATTCAGATCCGAAAGTAATAGGGATTGTTTCTTGAATCGGGTCCTTTCTCGAGGAAAGGTTTCTCTCGAAAGAATTGAGTGGGAGGATGGTGGAGACTCGATGAGGTTATTGAACCGCCACTTCAACTAGTGTGTAGCAGGGCACAGGAAGTTGTTCCTGTGGCATCTACACCAATTGAAGTAGAAGCTTATGATAGTGATGATGAAGTTTCGGATCAAGTCACCACCGTACCTCGTAGGGTGACAAGAATGCGTACTGCTTCAGAGTGGTACAGTAATCCTGTCTTGAAGGTCATGTTGCTAGACAACAATGAACCTACGAGCTATGGAGAAGCGATGGTGGGCCCAAATTCCGACAAATGGTTAGAAGCCATGAAATCCGAGATAGGATCCATGTATCAGAACAAAGCATGGACTTTGGTGGACTTGCCCGATGATCGGCAAGCCATTGAAATAAATGGATCTTTAAGAAGAAGATGGACGTGGACGGTAATGTCACCATCTATGAAGCTCGACTTGTGGCGAAGAGTTTTTTTTCACAAGTTCGAGGAGTTGACTATGATGAGATTTTCTCATCCGTAGCGATGCTTAAGTCCGTCGGAATCACGTTAGCACAAGCTACATTTATGTAATCTGGCAGATGGATGTCAAAACGAGTTTCCTTACCAGTCGTAAGGAAAGGTTGTATGCGATACAATCAGAAAGGTTTTGTCGATCCTAAGGATGCTAAAAGGTATGCTGGCTCCAGCGATCCTTCTAAGGACTGGAGTAAGCATCTCGGAGTTGGAATGTACGGTTTGATAAGATGATCAAAGATTTTGGGTCTATACAAAGTTTATGAGAAACTTGTATTTCCAAAGAAGTGAGTGGGAGCACTATAGAATTTCTGATGAGTATATGTTGTTGACATATTGTTGATCAGAAATGATGTAGAATTTCTGGAAATCATATAGGGTTATTTGAAAGGTGTTTTTCAATAGAAAACCTGGATTAAGCTACTTAAACATTGAGCATCAAGACCTATGAGGATAGATCAAAAACGCTTAATGGTACTTTCAAATGAGCATATACCTTGACATGATCTTGAAGGTGTTCAAGATGGATCAGTCAAAGAAGGAGTTCTTGCCTGAGTTATAAGGTACGAACTTAAGACTTAAAGCTCGACCACGGCAGAAAAGAGAGAAAGGACGAAGGTCATCCCCTATGCTTTAGACGAAGGCTCTACAGTATGCTATGCTAAGTACCGCACCTGATGTGTGCCTTGCCACTTGCCTGGCAAGAGAGTACAAAGGTGATCAAGGAGTGGATCACCAGATAGCGGTCAAAATTATCTTTAAAGGAATAAGGTTAGGTTTCTCGATTATGAAGGTGATAAAGAGTTCGGCGTAAAGGGTTACGTCGATGCAAGCTTTAACACCTATCTGAGTGACTCTGAGCAGCAAACCGGATACGTATAGTGGAACAACCATTTGGAATAGCTCCAAGTGGAGCGTGGAAGCAGCATTTACAATATGACCTAGAGAATTGCAAAATACATACGGATCTGAATGTTACAGATCCGTTGACTAAAACCTCTCTCAAAAGCAGAACATGATCAAACCCCAAAACTCATTGAGTCTTAATCACATGATGATGTGAACTAGTTTAATGACACTAGTAAACTCTTTGGATGTTGGTCACATGGTGATGTGACCTGTCAGTGTTAATCACATGGTGATGTGAACTAGATTATTGACTCTAGTGCAAGTGGGAGACTGTTGGAAATATGCTCTAGAGGCAATAATAAAAGTGTTATTATTATATTTCTTTGTTCATGATAATAGTCTTTTATTCATGCTATAACTGTATTATTCAGAAATCGTAATACACGTGTGAATACATAGACCACAATATGTCCCTAGTGAGCCTCTAGTTGACTAGTTGCTTGTGATCAACAGATAGTCATGGTTTCCTGGCTATGGACATTGGATGTCGTTGATAACGGGATCACATCATTAGGAGAATGATGTGATGGACAAGACCCAATTCTAAGCCTAGCACTAAAGATCGTGTAGTTCGTATGCTAAAGCTTTTCTAATGTCAAGTATCTTTTCCTTAGACCATGAGATTGTGCAACTCCCGGATACCGTAGGAATGCTTTGGGTGTACCAAACGTCACAACGTAACTGGGTGGCTATAAAGGTGCATTACAGGTATCTCCGAAAGTGTCTATTGGGTTGGCACGAATCGAGACTGGGATTTGTCACTCCGTGTAAATGGAGAGGTATCTCTGGGCCCACTCGGTTGGACATCATCAGAATGTGCACAATGTGACCAAGGGGTTGATCACGGGACGATGTGTTACGGAACGAGTAAAGAGACTTGCCGGTAACGAGATTGAACAAGGTATCGGTATACCGACGATCGAATCTCGGGCAAGTAAAATACCGCTAGACAAAGGCAATTGTGTACGGGATCGATTGAGTCCTTGACATCGTGGTTCATCCGATGAGATCATCGTGGAACATGTGGGAGCCAACATGGGTATCCAGATCCCGCTGTTGGTTATTGACCGGAGAACGTCTCGATCATGTCTGCATGATTCCCGAACCCGTAGGGTCTACACACTTAAGGTTCGATGACGCTAGGGTTATAAAGGAAGTTTGTATGTGGTTACCGAATGTTGTTCGGAGTCCCGGATGAGATACCGGACGTCACGAGGAGTTCCGGAATGGTCCGGAGGTAAAGATTTATATATGGAAAATTGTTGTTCGGGTTCCGGAAAAGGTTCGGGTTTTTTCGGTATTGTACCGGGAAGCTTCCAGAAGGTTCCGGAGGATTCCGGAGGTCCGGAAATTGTTCCACCATGTCCAATACAGTAGCATGGGCTGTAAGGGGGCGCCCTAGCCTTAATGGGCCAAGGGCACCAGCCCCCCAAGGCCCATGCGCATGGGAAGGGGAAAACCCTAAGGGGGAGGGCCTCCACTTGACTTGGGAGGCACTCCTCCCCCCTTGGCCGCCGCCCCAACCCTAGATGGGATCTAGGGGGGCCGGACCCCTCTTCTCCCCACCTATAAATAGTGGAGGGGTGGGAGGGCAGCCGCACCACAAGTTTTGGCGCAGCCCTCCCCCTCTCCCAAGTACTTCTCCTCTCCCCGGTGCTTGGCGAAGCCCTGCAGGATTGCCACACTCCTCCACCACCACCACGCCGTTGTGCTGCTGCTGGACGGAGTCTTCCTCAACCTCTCCCTCTCTCCTTGCTAGATCAAGGCATGGGAGATGTCACCGGGCTGTACGTGTGTTGAACGCGGAGGTGCCGTCCGTTCGGCACTAGGATCTCCGGTGATTTGAATCATGACGAGTACGACTCCTTCAACCCCGTTCTCTTGAACGCTTCCGCTTAGCGATCTACAAGGGTATGTAGATGCACTCTCCTTCCCCTCGTTGCTGGTTTCTCCATAGATAGATCTTGGTGACACGTAGGAAAATTTTGAATTTCTGCTACGTTCCCCAACAGCTACTCGAGGAGAACCGTCTCCGGGCTGCTACGCGTGCTGCATGCTAGTAGCAAGCCCTGCGCCACTATCATAGCCGCAGGGTTCACGCCCGGTGTTTTGAGAAAGGTGACCTTGTCCTTAGGTGCATTCAGTCCGCCAAGGGTACACACAAGTTATCACTGAAGTGGCAAGGCCCTTACCGGGTAGTAGGAGTCCGGAGATGGCACACTGTTGCAAAACTCATGGAATATTGAGCATCTCCGAAAGTTCTACCCGTAAGGCACAGAGGCTGCCGGGACCTGCCCGGCAGACACCCATTGTACATGGCCTTGCCGAAGTTGCATGTAACCCCCTATACAAGTCGGGGCGATGACCCCGTGCAAGAGAAAGTAAAGAAGCATTGTAGGGGGGCCAACTAAGATTGCATGCATGCACGAGCACACCCAGATCACTGCATACGCATTTCATGAGCATTTGCATATGCATATAGATAGGATTGCATCCTGGATTCATTCTCGTCTACATGGAGTTGCAGGTTCCTATCGCGGACTTGACTTCGACAAGAGACGAGAAGATTGCACAGCACGACGATCCCCGGCAAGCCAAACAGATGAGTTTAGCTCTTGTCCATTAGTGTTCTATAAAGCTATAACTTGCATAAGGAAACCTCACCTCTCCTTTGAAACATAGGTGCTCCCATCCATGAATTGAACGTTGCTTCAGTCAGGACGGTCATAGTAGCCTTTGTTAAAAGGGAGTTGGCGGGGGGCTGGCCCCTCTGTCTATTCCCCGGCAGACAAAAGAGGGTGCTGGTAGGATATCTTGCAGGGAAAACTCATTTATTGTTATTAAAGAGGCACTCCACCTCTGTATGGACATACACATGCACGGGATCCCGACAAGGTTCATCTTTCTCATTCATGTACTGATACAAGTACAAGCATTACAGAACACAAAGATGGACTCGAGAGATTACATTATTTGAATTAAAATTTGGCAATTGCTGGCAAAGATTGAAAAAAGATAAAAACCCTATAACCCCTCTTTTCCTTTCTCTGCTCCTTTTCCCCAGGATACTGAAACTCAAGGGAAAGGAGAATACAAGGAGCGCTTGGGGGAGGGCAGCGACGAAGGGACCGGCTAAGCGGTCATCCACTGTCGGTGCAACAGACCCCGGGTATGTTGCCGAACTATGCATAGGCACAAGATCAAGACTGAAGTAGCAGCTCAAGACAGGGATTGAAGACCCAAGAGATTTGAAGGCCAACATACAACCCATAGAGACCAAGGACGAGCCAAGAGAACAAGATATCTACGAGGAAAGGGCCTCCCTCGCGGTTCAGGTGTGCCCGGCAAGGGGCCAGGCCACCACGAGAAGCACGCAACCAAGGCTCCCTAACAGGGCCTGTTGGGGACCTGCGGGGGCTGAACCACCACGCCAACCATGCAAATACGACCCACGTCATCAATCAGTGTGGTGTCAAGCCGTAAGGTGATTAAGTGGTAGCATTTGCCACATGGCAGCCATCTCCTACAGAAGAAACCCACAGGTGACACCCGTCCAGCGACGTGTCATGAGAACAGATGCGGAGCTGGCAAGATAAGCCCGGCAGGCCCTGCTGGGCAGCTAGTGATGTGACACTGAGCGGTGCATTTAATGCACCCTGTGACCCCATAGAGTTAGGTATGATAGCACTATTTGCTATCATATCAGTGGGTAATGACCATTTTGCCACTGTGGTGACCCCTTAATCCATAAAAGGAGGCCCACAGCATTCGTAGGAGGGGGTTAGAGGGTTGGAAGCTTGACAAACCTAGGCCACCATACGCGTGTGTTCACCGTAGCCCGGAGGCAGGCCTTGCCGGGCAAGTGTACCACGCACCACCTCACTCATTTCCACCATCAATCCACAAAAGCAGGAGTAGGGTCTTACGCCTTGCGGCAGCCCGAACCTGGGTAGATTGCTCGTGTGCTCTCTTGCCATGCTGTCGTGCGCCGTTATGCTCTTTGTGCAACGCGACGTCCCCCCGGCGAACCAGCAAGGGGCCGCCCGGTCCCATAGGTGGCCGCGGATATCCCACGACATCCACCGCGGTCCACTGGTGGCATGCACCTAGGAGCTGCGCAAGGTGATGAGCAAGGTCCGTCATCCGTTCCCAAACAAAAGGTGGAAGGGAGGAAAGGGGGAAAGGGGCAAAGATGGTAGCGGCATCGCCCACAACGGGTATACGCCGCAACCGTCGCCCCAGCCAACCAAAAAGCGCACGCCTCATCGACAACGGCCCCAAGGCCTCTGGGAAGGGAATGCTGGGATTACCAATGATCTCCAGCTCCGCCTCCCGACCAAGCTTCGAAGAGAGGAAAAGATTCACCGCGCCAAGGACCAGGCTCACTCCCCGAGCATCAGCACCAGCGTGGGGCAACAGTCGCCTCAAGCAGGAGCCCGGGGGCTGGCCCCGGGCTCTCCTCATCAACAGTACCAACGGAAGCAGAAAACAAGAGAAGAAGAAGGAGGATGCAGAGATGAATGACTTCCCCTCCTCCGCCCCTCCTTTTATAGGTCGAGTGGGGAAGGGCAGCTGCTCCATCAATAGGTGACCATCACCCTCCTCTGCCAATTCAAGGCGGGCGGACCCACTTCAAGATACTCTCCCGCGCCACGTGCCTCCATTACCTACCCCGCGCGATGCATGCAGCATACGTGGCTAAGGATAAGAGCGCGCCATGGGAAGAGTAATTTGGTAGTTTCTACCCCGTGCGTTAAAGTCATTCACGGGTCATTACTGACACGGCCCCACCACTATTGGCTTTACACCACGCAAGGGGAGGTCAGAAACCACCCCTGGAATCAAGACTAATGAACCAGCAACGGAAAACCTCAAGGGGCCAACCCCTTCAGCAATTCTGCCTATGCACTTATTAGGCCCTACCCCGACGACACTTAGCAGTGTGTTCGGGGCAGGCCCAGGGGCTTCTGTGCTGGGTAACGCAGTAATTTCAAAAATTTCCTACGCACACGCAAGATCATGGTGATGGCATAGCAACGAGAGGGGAGAGTGATGTCTACGTACCCTCGTAGACCGTTGGTAAGAGAGTGATGTCTACGCCGGCCAAGAGAGGGCGCGCCAGGGAGGAGTCCTACTCCCACCGGGAGTAGGACTCCCTCCTTTCCTAGTCCAACTAGGAGAGGGGAAGGAAGGGAAGGAGAAGGAGAAGGAAGGAGAGGGAGGAAGAGTAGGAAAGGGGGGCCGGCCCCCTAGTCCAATTCGGTTTGGGCTAGGGGGGCCGCGCACCCTGCCTCCTCTCTTCCACCACTTGGCCCATGAGGCCCATTGCTTCTTCCTCGTATTCCCGTAACTCCCGGGTACCCCCGAAAATACCCGAATCACTCGGAACCTTTCCGAACTCCGAATATAGTCATCCAATATATCGATCTTTACGTCTCGACCATTTCGAGACTCCTCGTCATGTCCGTGATCACATCCGGGACTCCGAACAACCTTCGGTACATCAAAACTTATAAACTCATAATAAAACTGTCATCGTAACGTTAAGCGTGCGGACCCTACGGGTTCGAGAACTATGTAGACATGACCTAGAACTATTCTCGATCAATAACCAATAGCGGAACCTGGATGTTCATATTGGTTCCCACATGTTCTATGAAGATCTTTATCGGTCAAACAGCATAACAACATACGTTGTTCCCTTTGTCATCGGTATGTTACTTGCCCGAGATTCGATCGTTGGTATCCAATACCTAGTTCAATCTCGTTACTGGCAAGTCTCTTTACTCGTTCCGTAATACATCATCTCATAACTAACTCATTAGTTACAATGCTTGCAAGGCTTAGGTGATGAGTATTACCGAGAGGGCCCAGAGATACCTCTCCGACAATCGGAGTGACAAAACCTAATCTCGAAATATGCCAACCCAACATGTACCTTCGGAGACACCTGTAGAGAACCTTTATAATCACCCAGTTACGTTGTGACGTTTGGTAGCACACAAAGTGTTCCTTTGGTAAACGGGAGTTGCATAATCTCATAGTTGCAGGAACTTTATATAAGTCATGAAGAAAGCAATAGCAACATACTAAACGATCAAGTGCTAGGCTAACGGAATGGGTCAAGTCAATCACATCATTCTTCTAATGATGTGATCCCGTTAATCAAATGACAACTCATGTCTATGGTTAGGAAACTTAACCATCTTTGATTAACGAGCTAGTCAAGTAGAGGCATACTAGTGACACTATGTTTGTCTATGTATTCACACATGTATTATGTTTCCGGTTAATACAATTCTAGCATGAATAATAAACATTTATCATGAAATAAGGAAATAAATAATAACTTTATTATTGCCTCTAGGGCATATTTCCTTCAGTCTCCCACTTGCACTAGAGTCAATAATCTAGTTCACATCACCATGTGATTTAACACCAATAATCATATCTATCTGTATATGATTAACACCCATAGTTCACATCGTCATGTGACCAACACCCAAAGGGTTTACTAGAGTCAATAATCTAGTTCACATCGCTATGTGATTAACACCCAAAGAGTACAAAGGTATGACCATGTTTTGCTCGTGAGAGAAGTTTAGTCAATGGGTCTGTCACATTCAGAGCCGTATGTATTTTTGCAAATATTCTATGTCTACAATGCTCTGCACGGAGCTACTCTAGCTAATTGCTCCCACTATCAATATGTATCCAGATTAAGACTTAGAGTCATCTAGATCAGTGCCAAAACTTGTATGGACGTAACGTTTTACGACGAACCTTTTGTCACCTCCATAATTGAGAAACATATCCTTATTCCACTAAGGATAATTTTGACCAATGTCCAGTGATCTACTCCTAGATCACTATTGTACTCCCTTGTCAAACCAGGGCAGAGTATACAATAGGTCTGGTTCACAGCATAGCATACTTTATAGAACCTATGACTGAGGCATAGGAAATGACTTTTCGTTCTCTTTCTATTTTCTGCTATGGTCGTGTCTTGAGTCTTACTCAACTTCACACCTTGCAACATAGGCAAGAACTCCTTCTTTGACTGTTCCATTTTGAACTACTTCAAAATCTTGTCAAGGTATGTACTCATTTAAAATCTTATCAAGCGTCTTGATCTATCTCTATAGATCTTGATGCTCAATATGTAAGCAGCTTCACCGAGGTCTTTCTTTGAAAAACTCCTTTCAAACACTCCTTTATGATTTGCAGAATAATTCTACATTATTTCTGATCAACAATATGTCATTCACATACACTTACCAGAAATGCTGTAGTGCTCCCACTCACTTTGTTGTAAATACAGGCTTCACCGCAAGTCTGTATAAAACTATATGCTTTGATCAACTCATCAAAGCGTATATTCCAACTCCGAGATGCTTGCACCAGTCCATTGATGGATCGCTGGAGCTTGCACATTTTATTAACACCTTTAGGATTGATAAAACCTTCTGGTTGCATCATATACAACTCTTCTTAAATAAATCCATTAAGGAATGCAGTTTTGTCTATCCATTTGCCAGATTTCATAAAATGCGGCAATTGCTAACATGATTCAGACATACTTAAGCATATATACGAGTGAGAAACTCTCATCGTAGTCAACACTTTGACCTTGTCGAAAACCTTTTGCGACAATTGTAGCCTTGTAGATAGTAACACTACTATCAGCGTCCGTCTTCCTCTTTAAGATCCATTTATTCTTAATGACTCACCGATCATCGGGAAAGTCAATCAAAGTCTACACTTTGTTCTCATACATGGATCATATCTCAGATTTCATGGCCTCAAGCCATTTCGCGGAATCTGGGCTCATCATTGCTTCCTCATAGTTCGTAGGTTCCTCATGGTCTAGTAACATGCCTTCTAGAATAGGATTACCGTACCACTCTAGTGCGGACTGTACTTTGGAAGACCTACGAGGTTTCTGTAGTAACTTGATCTGAAGTTTCATGATCAATATCATTAGCTTCCTCACTGATTGGTGTAGTTGTCACAGGAACCGGTTCTTGTGATGAACTACTTTCCAATAAGGGAGTAGATACAGTTATCTCATCAAGTTCTACTTTCCTCCCACTCACTTCTTTTCGAGAGAAACTCCTTCTCTAGAAAGGATCCGACTTTAGCAACGAAAATCTTGCCCTCAGATCTGTGATAGAAGGTGTACCCAATAGTCTCTTTTGGGTATCCTATGAAGACACATTTCTCCGAGTTGGGTTCGAGCTTATCTGGTTGAAGTTACTTCACATAAGCATTGCATCCCCAAACTTTAAGAAACGACAACTTTGGTTTCTTGCCAAACCACAGTTCATAAGGCGTCGTCTCAACGGATTTCGATGGTGCCCTATTTAACGTGAATGCGGCCGTCTCTAAAGCATAACCCCAAAACGATAGCGGTAAATCAGTAAGAGACATCATAGATCGCCCTAGTAAAGTACGATTAAGACATTCGGACACACCATTTCGTTGTGGTGTTCCAGGTGGCATGAGTTGCGAAACTATTCCGCATTGTTTCAAGTGTAGACCAAACTCGTAACTCAAATATTAGTCTCCGCGATCAGATCGCAGAAATTTTATTTTCTTGTTACGATGATTTTTCCACTTCACTCTGAAATTCTTTGAACCTTTCAATTATTTTAGACTTATGTTTCATCAACTAGATATACCCATATCTGCTCAAATCATCTTGTGAGGGTCAGAAAATAACGATACTTGCCACGAGCATCAACACTCATTGGATCGCATACATTGGTACGTATTATTTCCAATAAGTCAGTAGCTTGTTCCATTGTTCCGGAGAACGGAGTTTTAGTCGTCCTGCCCAAACGGCACGGTTCGTAAGCATCAAATGATTCATAACCAAGTGATTCCGAAAATCCATCTTTATGGAGTTTCTTCATGCGCTTTACACCAATATGAACCTAAACGGCAGTGCCACAAATAAGTCGCACTATCATTATTAACTTTGCATCTTTTGGCATCAATATTATGAATATGTGTATCACTACGATCGAGATCCAACAAACTATTTTCATTGGGTGTATGACCATTGAAGGTTTTATTCATGTAAACAGAACAACAATTATTCTCTGACTTTAAATGAATAACCGTATCGCAATAAACATGATCAAATCATATTCATGCTCAACGCAAACGCCAAATAACATTTATTTAGGTTTAACACTAATCCCGAAAGTATAGGGAGTGTGCGATGATGATCATATCAATCTTGGAACTACTTCCAACACTCATCGTCACTTCACCCTCAACTAGTCTGTGTTTATTCTGTAACTCCTGTTTCGAGTTACTAATATTAGCAACCGAACAAGTATCAAATACTCAGGGGCTACTATAAACACTAGTAAGGTACACATCAATAACCTGTATATCAAATATACCCTTGTTCACTTTGCCATCCTTCTTATCCACCAAATATTCAGGGTATTTCCGTTTCGAGTGATCATTTCCTTTGCAGTGTAAGCACTCAGTTTCAGACTATGGTCCAGCTTTGGGCTTCTTCGCAGGAGTGACAACTTGCTTGTCTTTCCACTTGAAGTTCCCTTTCTTTCCCTTTGCCCTTCTCTTGAAACTAGCGGTCTTGTCAATCATCAACACTTGATGCTCTTTCTTGATTTCTACCTTCGTTGATTTCAACATCAGAAGAGCTCGGGAATCATTTTTGTTATCCCTTGCATACTATAGTTCATCACGAAGTTCTAGTAACTTAGTGATGGTGACTAGAGAATTCTGTCAATCACTATCTTATCTGGAAGATTAACTCCCTATGATTCAAGTGATTGAAGTACCCAGACAATCTGAGCACATGCTCACTAGTTGAGCGATTCTCCTCCATCTTTTAGCTATAGAACTTGTTGGAGACTTCCTATCTCTCAACTCGGGTATTTGCTTGTAATATTAACTTCAATTCCTGGAACATCTCATATGGTCCATGACGTTCAAAACGTCTTTGAAGTCCCGATTCTAAGCCGTTAAGCATGGTGCACTAAACTATCAAGTAGTCATCATATTGAGCTAGCCAAACGTTCATAACGTCAGCATCTACTCCTGCAATAGGTTTGTCACCTAGCGGTGCATTAAGGACATAATTCTTCTGTGCAGCAATGAGGATAAACCTCAGATCACGGATCCAATCCGCATCATTGCTACTAACATCTTTCAACACAATTTTCTCTAGGAACATATCAAAATAAACATATGAAAGCAACAATGCAAGCTATTTATCTACAACATAATTTGCAAAATACTACCAGGACTAAGTTCATGATAAATTTAAGTTCATTTAATCATATTACTTAAGAACTCCCACTTAGACATCTCTCTAGTCATCTAAGTGATCACGTGATCCAAATCAACTAAACCATATCCGATCATCACGTGAGATGGAGTAGTTTTCAATGGTGAACATCACTATGTTGATCATATCTACTATATGATTCATGCTCGACCTTTCGGTCTCCGTGTTCCGAGGCCATATCTGTGTATGCTAGGCTCGTCAAGTTTAACCTGAGTATTCTGCGTGTGCAAAACTGGCTTGCACCCGTTGTGGATGGACGTAGAGCTTATCACACCCGATCATCACGTGGTGTCTGGGCACGACGAACTTTGGCAATGGTGCATACTCAGGGAGAACACTTCTTGATAATTTTTAGTGAGAGATCATCTTAAAATGCTACCGTCAATCAAAGCAAGATAAGATGCATAAAGGATAAACATCACATGCAACCAATATAAGTGATATGATATGGCCATCATCATCTTGTGCTTGTGATCTCCATCTCCGAAGCACCGTCGTGATCACCATCGTCACCGGCGCGACACCTTGATCTCCATCGTATCATCGTTGTCATTTATGCCATCTATTGCTTCTACGACTATCACTACCGCTTAGTGATAAAGTAAAGCAATTACAGGGAGTTTGCATTTCATACAATAAAGCGACAACCATATGGCTCCTGCCAGTTGCCGATAACTTCGGTTACAAAACATGATCATCTCATACAATAAAATATAGCATCACGTCTTGGCCATATCACATCACAACATGCCCTGCAAAAACAAGTTAGACGTCCTCTACTTTGTTGTTGCAAATTTTACGTGGCTGCTACGGGCTTAAGCAAGAACCAATCTCACCTACGCATCAAAACCACAATGATAGTTCGTCAAGTTGATGCTGTTTTAACCTTCGCAAGGACCGGGCGTAGCCACACTCGGTTCAACTAAAGTTGGAGAAACTGACACCTGCTAGTCACCTGTGTGCAAAGCACGGCGGTAAAACCAGTCTCGCGTAAGCGTACGCGTAATGTCGGTCCGGGCCGCTTCATCCAACAATACCGCCGAACCAAAGTATGACATGCTGGTAAGCAGTATGACTTATATCGCCCACAACTCACTTGTGTTCTACTCATGCATATAACATCAAACCATAAAACCTAGGCTCGGATGCCACTATTGGGGAACGCAGTAATTTCAAAAAATTCCTACGCACACGCAAGATCATGGTGATGGCATAGCAACAAGAGGGGAGAGTGATGTCTACGTACCCTCGTAGACCATTAAGCGGAAGCGTTATGACAACGCGGTTGATGTAGTCATACGTCTTCACGAATCGACCGATCCAAGCACCGAACGTACGGCACCTCCGTGTTCAGCACACGTCCAGCTCGATGACCTCCTCCGGGCTCCAACCCAGCGAAGCGTCGGGGATGAGTTCCGTCAGCACGACGGCGTGGTGACGATGATGATGTTCTACCGGCGCAGGGCTTCGCCTAAACTCCGCGACGATATGACCGAGGTGGAATATGGTGTAGGGGGGCACCGCACACGGCTACGGAACGATCCGTAGATCAACTTGTGTGTCTATGGGGTGCCCCTTTGCCCCCGTATATAAAGGAGCAAGGGGGAGGGGGCGGCCGACCAAGAGAGGGCGCGCCAGGGAGGAGTCCTACTCCCACCGGGAGTAGGACTCCCTCCTTTCCTAGTCCAACCAGGAGAGGGGAAGGAAGGGAAGGAGAAGGAGAAGGAAGGAGAGGGAGGAAGAGTAGGAAAGGGGGGCCGGCCCCTAGTCCAATTCGGTTTGGGCTAGGGGGGCCGCGCGCCGTGCCTCCTCTCTTCCACCACTTGGCCCATGAGGCCCATTGCTTCTTCCTCGTATTCCCGTAACTCCCCGGTACCCCTGAAAATACCCGAATCACTCGGAACCTTTCTGAACTCCGAATATAGTCGTCCAATATATCGATCTTTACGTCTCGACCATTTCGAGACTCCTCGTCATGTCCGTGATCACATCCGAGACTCTGAACAACCTTCGGTACATCAAAACTTATAAACTCATAATAAAACTGTCATCGTAACGTTAAGCGTGCGGACCCTACGGGTTCGAGAACTATGTAGACATGACCTAGAACTATTCTCGGTCAATAACCAATAGCGGAACCTGGATGTTCATATTGGTTCCCACATATTCTACGAAGATCTTTATCGGTCAAACCGCATAACAACATACGTTGTTCCCTTTGTCATCGGTATGTTACTTGCCCGAGATTCGATCGTTGGTATCCAATACCTAGTTCAATCTCGTTACTGGCAAGTCTCTTTACTCGTTCCGTAATACATCATCTCATCACTAACTCATTAGTTACAATTCTTGCAAGGCTTAGGTGATGAGTATTACTGAGAGGGCCCAGAGATACCTCTCCGACAATCGGAGTGACAAAACCTAATCTCGAAATATGCCAACCCAACATGTACCTTTGGAGACACCTATAGAGCACCTTTATAATCACCCAGTTACGTTGTGACGTTTGGTAGCACACAAAGTGTTCCTTCGGTAAACGGGAGTTGCATAATCTCATAGTTGCAAAAACTTTGTATAAGTCATGAAGAAAGCAATAGCAACATACTAAACGATCAAGTGCTAGGCTAACGGAATGGGTCAAGTCAATCACATCATTCTTCTAATGATGTGATCCCGTTAATCAGATGACAACTCATGTCTATGGTTAGGAAACTTAACCATCTTTGATTAACGAGCTAGTCAAGTAGAGGCATACTGGTGACACTATGTTTGTCTATGTATTCACACATGTATTATGTTTCCGGTTAATACAATTCTAGCATGAATAATAAACATTTATCATGAAATAAGGAAATAAATAATAACTTTATTATTGCCTCTAGGGCATATTTCCTTCATTCTGTTGGTGCAACAAACCCTTGGTCTGTTGCCCAACTGTGCACAGGCACAAGATCAAGATTGGAGCACCAGCTCAATTCAGAGGTCGAAGAACCAGGAGATTTGAAGAACCAACATGCAGCTCAGAGAGACCAAGACCATGCCAAAGGTGTAAGATATTGGCAAAGGAAGGGCCTCCCTTGCCGGGCAGGCGAGCCTAGCAAGGGGCGAGGCCACCACTAGAAGCAAGCAGCCAAGACTCCCCGGCAGAGCTTTCCGGGGCTCACGGGGGCTAAACCACCTTGCCAACCACTCAAGCATGACCCACGTTGTAGATCAGTGTGGTGTCAAGCCGCAAGATGATTAAGTGGCAGCCATTCGCCACATGGCGGCCATTTCCTATGGAAGAAACCCACAAGTGACACTCGTCCTGCGGCGTGTCCAGAAAACAGGCGCGGAGCAGGCAAGAAAGCCCGGCAGGCCTTTCCAGGCGACCGGTGAGGTGACACTAAGCGATGCATTCAATTCACCCTGTCAGCCCGCATAGTTAGGTATTATAGCACTGTTCGCTATCATATATGTCGGTGTTCTGGATATGAGGGTATCCAAACTTGCCTGCCTGCGGCCCACCACGTGGCTCCATCAACGGCCTGGCACGGCCCAGCTTCAGCGTCAACAACTCAAGACCCTTGCGAGGGGCCAAGCCTCGTGATGCGGATGGCACCAAGACCCCTGTTGGATTTCGGGTTCCGGCAGACCCTTGTGGTTCGAACACTGGGGTGCACACGGAGATCACACCTCCAGCCTACCCATGTCTCACCGCCTCGCAAGGATCTAAAACTACATGAAGAACGACACAAGGGACACGAGATTTATACTGGTTCAGGCCACCATTGTGGTGTAATAACCTACTCTAGTTTGTGGTGTGGTGGATTGCCTCTGGGGCTGGTGAGGAACAGTACAAGGGGAGAACAGCCTCGCGAGGGCCTGTTCTTGGTTGGTGTGAAGAACTGCTAGGGGGAGTTCGGTCGCCTCTCTCTCTGTGTCTCAGATGCGGATCCGATCCCTCTACCCTGTGGGTGGCTAGTCCTATTTATAGGCGAAGGCCCCGGAACTCTTCCCAAATATTGAGCGGGAAGGGCGCCAACAATTGGCCATTTCGAAGGGGAACATCTAGTACACTTATCCTGACTAAAGTCGGTCCTCGCCTGCCAAAGACCCTGACGATGACGCTGGCTTGGGCTCCACGATGACCTACGCTCTGCCGTCCTGCTGGTCTTGGTCTCGTTGCACCGAAATGGCTGCCTTTGCTTGATACCCTTGCCTACGCTTGCCCCCTTTGCACCAAAGAGGAAACAACAACTCTGCGCAGGCCGGCGCCCGCCTGGCGCCCGCCTGGCCTTGGTCGTCATGGCTTGCGTCATGAGCACCTCGTGAGGTACCCTGCCTTGATCTCTCCGCCTCCTCGCGAGCCAGCCTGACGAGGCCGTGCCTGAGGAAGCCTCCTGTCATCCGCCCCGCGAGGGTTGGCCCCTCGCGAGGGTCTTGAGCATGTGCTGATGAAGATGGGCCATACTGGGCCACTCCTTGAGCCACGCCGCAGGCCGCAGGCAAGCAAGTCTGGGTACCCCCGTTCCCAGAACGCCGACAGTAGCCCCCAGGCCCAAGGCGCGCTTGGACTTGGCTTAGCAGAGAAGCAAAGACGCAAGTGCAAAGCGCCGCGGGCCCCAATAGCCTGCGTCCTTGGGCGCCGTGTGGTGGTTGATTGGACGTGGGCATCCTGGCTCCACCATGATGCCTCGGTAACTGTGCGATTTGACAAGTCCCTGCATGCAGAATGGGTCATGATTACCTGTGATTGTGGAGGCCATCGGTTGGCCTCCCTCAGCTATATGTATGGAACGGCGTGAGCCTCTCCAGTCCATCTCTTCCCGCTACTCTTCGTCTTCTTCTCGACCGCTCGCCATCCCCATGGCCCCACCGAAGAGGTTCTTCGCCGCGGAGAAAGGGAAGGCTCGCCAGGAAGGGCCCAGCTCCCCTCCGGCCAAGCGCGGCCAGGGCCGCCCTCGCAAGCACTCCACGGCCCCTGCCGCAGCCTCCCATGGCCGTGGAAACAGCCCTCTATGCAGTGGTGGGTGTCCGGCTGCCATCGAGTGGTACGCTGGGGCTGCGCGTCCCCCAAGGCCGCGCTTCCACTCGGCGGAGGTGCTGTCGGAGTTTGTCGTGTGGTCGGCGGACCCGACTGGCACCTGGCTCCAGCTTCCCCGCTTCTTCATAGGTGAGCTTCCGGCTGGTGCCCCAGGCGGCCTTTGGCATCAGGCAAATGGTTGCTGCACCAGGGCCTCTTGGGCTGCCCTGGAAGTCTCCGCCGCCGGGGAGGCGTCCTTGAACCGCGGCTGCCAAACATTTGCCCGCACGCGCGGCCTGTGCCGACGATGCACTCTGCACTTCAAGTTCGATGGCGATGCCACCCTCTACATGATGGTGTTCAGGGAAGACGGCTGCCGCGCCAGATGCTGCCCCGAAGACGATGACCGTGGCCGCGCGCCCAGCCCTGGCGTTGGCCAGGGTGAAGGTGGCGGAGGGCGCGCGGGCAGTGGGGCCCGAGGCCCGCGAAGCTCAGGTGACTCCCCTTGGGATGGAAGCTCCTCCAGTGGCGGTCGCAACAAGCCCCTCGTCACCGCGCTCGCCTGGGAGAGGGCTGCGGGTCGGTCCGACGCCACGCCTCGGTGAAGCGGGAGGCAGAATCCAGCTGAGCTCCGGAGGCTATTCAAGCCTTCGCTGGGAGTTGGCGCCGGGCAGGTCGTGCCCCCTTTTGCTTTCCTTTCTTTCCTGCGCGAAAAGAATGTAGTCTGGTCCCCCACGGGGGCGTGTTGAACTATCGCTGTTTAATTGGTACGCTGTTTCTACCGTTTCTGTGCTATATTTTGTTCCGCGTGCTTATGCGTGGAAATCACTTATCTTGGGGGGAAGCTTGTTGCGATCCTCGCCTCTTGAGGCTAGGGCCTTATCGTGCGCCTAGTGTCCTGCAGGGTTTTAGCCTTGGTAGCAAGGACAACTAACCCAAGTCCCGTGACTGCGTCGCGATGCCCGTGGGGCATGGAATGGGAGGGGCGCTCCCGCAGCAGACTCATATAAGGAAGTTCCAAACCACCGAGGCAGATAACACTCGCGAGGGTGCCCGTGTTCCTCCCTCGTGAGAGTTCACGCGAGAGAAAACAAAAACTAGCAAGCGAAATGGACGAGGGGTCACGAGTTCGAAATGGTAACAGCTTCAGAAAAACTTCAAATAGGAACAAACAAGCCAACTGCGGAAAGCAAATAAAAGAAGCCGCGTCCGGCACCTAGTCTAGTCTTTGACGTCTTCTCACCAGCGCGGAGCTAAGTGCTGCCACTTGGCATGGGCGGGAGCCCCCGAGGCCTGAGGTCGGCACTCCGGAGACTCCGGGGCATGTACAGCCCCACTCATTATTACGTGAGAGTGTCACGGGCGGCGAGCTTCACAAGCGTTTGCCTTCTTCACAGGCACCGGGCCTTTTCCAAAACTCAGCCACTTCACAGGCATTCGCCTTCTTCACAGGCACCGGGCCTTTTCCCAAAACGCAGCTTCTTCACAGGCATTCGCCTTCTTCACAGGCACCGGGCCTTTTCCCAAAACTCAGCTTCTTCACAGGCATTCGCCTTCTTCATAAGCACCGGGCCTTTTCCCAAAACTCAGCTTCTTCACAGGCACCGGGCCTTTTTCAGGGGTAAAACCTTCGGAGGTGTTGGGTGTTCCACGCGTTATGGATTGGCACCCCCTCCTGGGTCTCCAAGTGTGCGGAGCCAGGCCTGGAGACATGAACAACCTTAAACGGGCCCTCCCACATGGGAGAGAGCTTATGCAGCCCCTCCCTGGAGAGAACCCGTCTGACCACGAGGTCCCCTACCTCGAGAGTCCTGGGGAGGATGTTGCGGCAGTGGTATCGCTAGTGCTTGTTGTTACCTTGCTGCCCGCAGCGTGGTTTCTCGGCGATGTTCCTCCCCCAGCAAGAGATCCGTCCCCCGCATGGCGTCCTGCTGCGCTTCATCGAACGGTAGGACCCGCACGGAATGACGTCTGACCTCGTGAGGGAGAATGGCTTCAGCTCCATAAACCAGAAAGAACGGGGTCTCGCCAGTTGGCTTGGTTGCGGTCGTGCGGATTGACCACATCATGGACTGGAGCTCGTCGTACCAGCCCCTGCCGCAGGCCTCCAGCTTCTTCTAGAAGGTCCTGGTCTTGAGGCCCATCAGGACCTCTGCATTGGCTCGCTCGGCCTATCCGTTGCTTCGCGGGTGCGCCACCGAAGCGTAGCATATCTGCGTTCCAAGGTTAGCACAATATGTTTTGAAGAGGTTACTGGTGAACTGCGAACCTTTGTCGGTGATGATGCGGTTTGGCACCCCGAATCGTCTCACGGGGCCCTTGATGAACTTGACCGCGGAGCCTGCGGGGATGGTGCAGACAGCTTCCACCTCAGCCCACTTGGCGAATTTGTCCACGGCGACATAGAGGTAGCGGTAGCCCCCTGGCGCCCGAGGGAACGGGCCTAGGATATCCAGTCCCTAGACTGCGAAGGGCCATGAGAGGGGTATAGTCTGCAAACCTCCCACCGGCTAATGGATCTTCTTGGCATGGAACTGAGAGGCCTCGCAAGCTTTCACCAGTTCCACAACGTCATTGAGTGCCGTGGGCCAATAGAACCTGCTGCGGAACGCCTTGCCAATGAGAGTTCGTGACGACGAGTGATGCCCACAGTCGCCACCGTGTATGTCTGCCAGTAGCTCCTTCCCTTGCTCCCTGGAAATGCAACGTAGGGACACATCATTCGGTCGTCTTCGGTAGAGCTCCCCATCCTTAAGGCAGTATGTCGTGGCCTGCCGCGCCACACGCTCCGCTTCCTCCTCCTTTTCCGGCAACGTGCCTCGTGTTAGGTAACTCCTGAGCTCCGTGATCCAGCACCCCTCCTGAGGTTCCAGCGCGCAGGAGCAGGCGCGCTCCTGATGTCGGGCCGCAGACCGGGGCTCCCGAGGCAGGCGGCTGGGGGAGCTCCCCCCGAGGCTGCGCCATGCTTGACAGTGATGGTGTCGCCGAGGGCTTGAAGAGCCGCTCCTCGAAGACGCCGGGCTCCTGAGGTAGCCGCCTGGATGCCCTTTTCGCAATGTCATCAGCCTCTTGATTGGTGCCGCGAGGCACATGCTGCAACTCCAGCCCCCAAAAATACTTCTCCATCTTGCGGACCTCCGCGAGGTAGGCTTCCATGTTCTCGTCCTTTGGTTCGTATACTTTGTTGGAGAAGTTGACGAGGAGCTGCGAATCACCCTTGATGGTGAGGCGCTTCACCCCCAGGGCGACTGCGGCCTTCAGGCCTGCTATCAGGCCTTTGTATTTTGCTATGTTGTTGGAGACCTTTTCCCCATGTTGAAAACAAAGTTGCACGGCATAGTAGAGCTTGTCTTGAGTGGGGTATACTAGTACCGCACTAGCCCCCGCGCCGTGTCGGGAGAACGCCCTGTCGAAGTATATGACCCATCCGTCCGGTGCCTCGCTCCCTGGGGCCTGGCGCCTCTGCCCATTCCGCCACAAAGTCTGCAAGCGCGGCCCCCTTGATGACTCTGGTTGTGCTGAATTCTATCTGAAACGCTTGCAGCTCGATGTTCCACTAAGCAACTCTTCCAGCTGAGTTGGGGCTCCTGAGCACCCTTTCCAAGGGGTATGCTGAGACAACCTTGATGGGATGGCCATGGAAATAGTGTCGTAGCTTGCGCGAGGCCACCAATAGGGCGAGGAGGAGTTTTTGAGGCATGGGGTACAGTGCCCTTGTGTCCCGCAATACCGTGCTGACAAAGTACACAGGGTGCTCTACTAGGTTGGGTGTGCTGGTGCCGCTAGTGTCCTCCGAAGGCCGGGGCGCCTCCTGAGACAACGGAGCCCCCAATGACTGGTCGCCTGGAGGAGGGGCCTCCTCTGTTTCGGGTGTGCTTCCCTTCTATGGCTGGTCCTTCTCGGCTGCAGCCGCCGTCTCTGTGAGGCCCTCTCGACCCTGCTTTGCTTTACCTCGGACGGTTGCTGCGGCCTTCGTCCTACGCTCCTCCCTAACAGCCACCAGGGCTGCGCTGGCAGATTAGGGGGTGGCCGCAAGGTAGAGCACCAGGGGCTCCTAAGGGCGCAGGGCCACCATCACCAGGGGGCTGCTCAGGTACCTCTTGAGATCCTGAAACGCCTTGTCGACCTCTTCAGTCCATTCAAAGGGACCCGTCTTCTTCATCGGCTTGAAGAAGGGCTTCGCTCGTTCCCCCAGCTTGGAGATGAAACACCCTAGTGCGGTCACGTGCCCGGTGAGCTTCTGCATCTCTCTGAGGGTCTTCGGCGGGCTCATGTCCTCGACTGCTTTTACCTTTTCTGGGTTGGCCTCGATGCCCCGGTGGGATACTAGGAAACCGAGGAGCTTGCCCGAGGGGACTCCGAACACACACTTCTCCAGGTTGGGCCGCAGGTCCACTTTGTTAAGGCTCACGAAGGTTTCCTCCAAGTCTTGTAGCAGGGTTTTTGCCTCCCGAGACTTCACCACAATGTCATCAACATAAGCCTCAGTATTCCTGCCGACCCAAGGCGATGTGCATCAGCCGCTGAAAGGTCACACCGGCATTGCGCAACCCAAACGGCATGCACGTATAGAAATACACTCCGCATAGGGTCAGGAAGGCCGTCTTTTCCACATCTTCTACTGCCATCTTGATCTGGTGGTAGCCGGAGAAGGCATCCAGGAAACACAACAAGTCGCACTCAGTGGTGGAGTCAACGATCTGGTCGATGCGAGGGAGCGGGAATGGATCCTGCGGGCAGGCCTTGTCGAGGTTGGTGAAGTCGACACACATGCGTTCCTTTCCCCCTTCTTCGGCACGACAACAGGGTTAGCCAGCCAGTCTGGGTAGCGGACCTCGCGAATGACTCCCGCCGCCTCCAACTTGCAGGTCTCTTGGACGATGAAAGCTTGCTTCTCAGTGGACTGCTGCCTCGCCTTCTGCTTCACTGGCCGTACGTTGGGGCACAAATTGAGGTGATGCTCGATTACGCCCCTCGGGACCTGAGGGAGTCCTGGACTAGGGGGTGTCCGAATAGCCGAACTATCATCATCGGCGGGACTCCAAGACTATGAAGATACAAGATTGAAGACTTCGTCCCGTGTCCGGATGTGACTTTCCTTGGCGTGGAAGGCAAGCTTGGCAATACGGATATGTAGATCTCCTACCATTGTAACCGACTCTGTGTAACCCTAGCCCTCTCCGGTGTCTATATAAACCGGAGGGTTTTAGTCCGTAGGACAACAACAATAACAACAATCATACCATAGGCTAGCTTCTAGGGTTTAGCCTCCTTGATCTTGTGGTAGATCCACTCTTGTACTACCCATATCATCAATATCAATCAAGCAGGAGTAGGGTTTTACCTCCATCGAGAGGGCCCGAACATGGGTAAAAACATCGTGTCCCTTGTCTCCTATTACCATCCGCCTAGACGCACAGTTCGGGACCCCCTACCCGAGATCCGCCGGTTTTGACACCGACATTGGTGCTTTCATTGAGAGTTCCTCTGTGTCGTCGCATATAGGCCCGATGGCTCCTTCGATCATCACCAACGACGCAGTCCAGGGTGAGACTTTTCTCCCCGGACAGATCTTCGTATTCGGCAGCTTTGCACTACGGGCCAATTCGCTTGGCCATCTGGAGCAGATCGAAAGCTATGCCCCTGGCCGTCAGGTCAGATTTGGAAGTCTAAACTTCACGGCGGACATCCGCGGAGACTTGATCTTCGATGGATTCGAGCCACAGCCGAGCGCGCCGCACTATCACGATGGGCACGATTTAGCTTTGCTGCTGGATAGTGTCCTGGAGGCCGCACACGAGTCCGCTCCGATCCCTAATTCGGAGCCGACTGCGCAGATCGAGGATGGGTGGCTAGACACCGCCTCGGGGGCTGCAACCTCTATGGCGATGGAGCCGAATACTGACCTTGTCCCCTATAAAACTCGTGACTCCGAGGTGCCGGACTCTGAACCTCCTGCACCCCTCCCAATCGAATCTGATTGGGCGCCGATCATGGAGTTCACCACTGCGGACATCTTTCAGCACTCGCCTTACGGCGACATTCTGAATTCGCTAAAGTATCTCTCGCTATCAGGAGAGCCCTGGCCGGATCACGGTCAAGACGGTTGGGATGCGGACGACGAAGAAATTCAAAGCCCACCCACCACCCACTTTGTAGCCACTATCGATGATCTAACCGACATACTAGACTACGACTCAGAAGACATCGACGGTATGGATGACGATGCCGGAGACGACCAAAAACCAGCGCCTACGGGGCACTGGAAAGCCACCTCGTCATACGACATATACATGGTGGACACCCCAAAGAAGGGGAATGGCGATGGAACAGCGGAGGTGGATCCTTCCAAGAAACAGCCTAAAGGGCGGCGTCAGCGGCGCCGCTCTAAATCCCGCCACAGCAAGAATGGAGATTCCGGCACCAGAGACAATAACACCCCGGACAGCACCGAAGACAACCCCCTCCAGCAAGATTCAGCACAGGAGGACGAAGAAGCCAACCCTCATCAGAGAGCGGCAGACAAAGAGGTAGAGGATGATAATTACATACCTCCCTCCCGAGATGAGGCAAGCCTCGACGACGACGAATTCGTCGTGCCTGAGGATCCCGTTGAACAAGAGCGATTTAAACGCAGGCTTATGGCCACGGCAAATAGCCTCAAGAAAAAGCAGCAACAACTTAGAGCTGATCAAGATCTGCTAGCCGACAGATGGACTGAAGTCCTTGCGGCCGAAGAGCATGAACTCGAACGCCCCTCCAAAGGCTACCCCAAACGCAAGCTGCTCCCCCTATTAGAGGAGGAGGCATATAAACCTGCATCACCGGCGCACAATACGGCTGACCGACCACCTCGTGGCCGCGACAGAGAGGCCTCTAGGCCCTCCACTAGAACCGTACCCCGGCACCGCATGAAAAGTACGAAGCCACGAGGGAATGTGCCGGACTTGCGAGACATATTGGAGGATAAGGCAAGACAATCAAGATCGATCTACGGATCGCGTGGGCGCCCCAAGATGTGCAACGATGATCGTCGCGCCGGATACAGCAACTCCGTCTGGGCCGAACACATTAGACAAAGCTCGCTTGAGCTACGTCGTGATATAGCCCAATATAGAGGCGCCGCACACCCATTATGCTTCATAGATGAAGTAATGGATCATCAAATCCCTGAAGGGTTTAAACCCGTGAATATTGAATCCTATGATGGCACAATAGACCCCGCGGTTTGGATCAAAGACTATCTCCTTCATATCCACATGGTCCGTGGCGATGATCTTCACGACATCAAATACCTCCCGCTCAAGCTTAAAGGACCAGCTCGGCATTGGCTTAACAGCTTGCCAGCAGAATCAATTGGGTGTTGGGAGGACCTGGAAGCCGCATTCCTTGACAACTTCCAGGGCACATATGTGCGACCACCAGACGCCGATGACCTAAGCCACATAATTCAGCAGCCAGACGAATCGGCCAGACAATTCTGGACATGGTTCTTAACAAAGAAAAATCAAATCGTCGACTGTCCAGATGCAGAGGCCCTCACAGCTTTCAAACATAACATCCGCGACGAGTGGCTTTCCCGGCACCTAGGACAGGAAAAGCCGAAATCCATGGCAGCCCTCACATCACTCATGACCCGCTTCTGCGCGGGAGAGGACAGCTGGCTAGCCCGCAGTAACAACCTCAGCAAAAATTCTGGCAGTCCAGATACCAAGGACCACAATGGCAGGTCGCGTCGCTACAAGAACAAACGCCACATTAACAGCGATAACACTGAGGATACGGCAGTCAACGCCGGATTCAGAGGCTCGAAACCCGGTCAGCGGAAGAAGCCATTCAAAAGAACTACTCCGGGTCCGTCCAATTTGGACCGAATACTCGACCGCTCTTGCCAGACACACGGCACCCCAGAAAAGCCAGCTAATCACACCAACAGGGATTGTTGGGTATTCAAGCAGGCAGGCAAGTTAATTGCCGAAAACAATGAAAAGGGGCTGCACAGCGATTACAAGGAAGAGACCCGGCTGCCGAACAATAGAGAACAGAAAGGTTTCCCCCCACAAGTGCGGACAGTGAACATGATATACGCAACCCACATACCCAAGAGGGAGCGGAAGCGTGCACTCAGGGACGTATACGCGATGGATCCAGTCGCCCTGAAGGGACCACCCCACCAGTATCCGCCACGGCGGATTCGCCGCATTGGTTTTAGACCCAATCATTGATGTATTTCACCTCACCAGAGTCCTGATGGACGGCGGCAACATCCTGAACCTGCTTTATCAGGATACAGTGTGCAAAATGGTCATAGACCCCTCAAGGATTAAACCCACAAAGACGACCTTCAAAGGCGTCATACCAGGTGTAGAGGCCAATTATACAGGCTCAGTCACGCTTGAAGTGGTCTTCGGATCTCCGGATAACTTCCGAAGCAAGGAGTTAATCTTCGACATAGTTCCGTTCCGCAGTGGCTATCATGCTCTGCTCGGACGGACCGCATTTGCAAAGTTCAACGCGGTGCCGCACTACGCGTACCTCAAGATCAAGATGCCAAGCCCTCGAGGAGTCATCACGGTCAATGGAAACACCGAATGCTCCCTCCGAACGGAGGAACACATAGCGGCTCTCGCGGCAGAAGTACAAAGCAGCCTCTTAAGGCAATGCTCGAGTCTTGCCGTTAAGCGACTGGACACGGCTAAACGCGCCCAGAGTAACATACAACAAGACCACCTGGCACGTTCCGAGCACGCGTAGCAATGCGGCCCCAACCCCAGCCCTTGGAAAATTGCAAGAATGGTCCTTCGCGTACATCATTACACTCTGGAAATACCATGGGCATAGGGGGAGGGGCACGACCACGACCGGCCCAGAGTGCGGCTCAACCACACCAAGGGGTCCCAAGTGTGTCATCTTTTTTTTCCTTTTTTTCTTATCAACAGGACTCCATTTACCAGAGGCCCTGTCCGGCAGCAGACCTGCCGAACTCACGAAGCAACAGCCAGGGAAGGAGAAAAGCTACGATGAGTATCCAGGTGGTCTCCGTTTCGAGCATTATACCTATTTTATACACCATTCCGAAGCCTACCCCTAGAGGGGGACATGTTTAATAGTCACATCCCTTGCTTACCGCACTATTTGTATCGTTCTGCATTCATGGCAGTATTTCTTGAATAAACAATGCATCGCTTTTTGCTTATAATTGCATTCCTTTCTTATACATATGTTAATTTATGTCATGTTGCATCCGTACACTCTGGTACGGCTAAATACACCAGGGGCTTAAGTTCCCCACATTATGGTGTGATAAGTCCGAACACTTTCACAAGTGCGGCACCCCAAACTTATAGCATTATATGCATCGGATCCAAATCATGTCTTGGGTCAATAGTTTGGTTTGCCCGGCTCCCATGTTTTGGTACCTTATGTTCCGCTGTATCGGCTAAGGTAGCACTGGGAGAACCACTGCGATTGCACCCCGGTTGAGCTGGGCGAGCGCCTCAGTGGAGAAAGCTAAAACTAACCGTCATGATAAGGCGAGAGCTGGTCGCTGTTCGAGAGGTCTTTTCGAGTCCCTAAAGACTTATGCCGCTTAGAGCGAGGAACCGGCTTTGTCCGGCCCAGGCGTGGATAGCGCCCCGAACTCGGTCTTCCGAACACTAGGGGCTTCGCCAAAATTTAAAATTATAGAATTCTATGGCTAAGTGAGAGTGTTCAAGCATTATAAGTCTGGTTGCCTCGTTTGTTGTGTTGAGCGCCTCCCTGGATGGACCCAACAATGGGAACAAGAGCGCTCAAGTTTATCCCGAACACCCCAGCACTCGTGGCATGGGGGCTGAAGCCGACGACTTGCCATCTCTCAGATTTGATAAACGGCCGCACAGAAGGTAATATTTTAAATTAATAAGCGTTCCTTAGCGCATATGAACAAAGTTTTCAGCGCACGGGATAACAAAATGCGAGTCTACTCAAATATTACATCTTTGGAGCACTCACCCGCAATCACGCGGGCACCCTTCAGGACACTCTTGTAATACATTTCGGGCGTGCGATACTCCTTGCCCGCCGGTGGCGCGTCCGTCACAAGCTTCTCAGCGTCCATCCTGCCCCAGTGCACCTTTGCACGGGCAAGGGCCCGACGGGCACCTTCAATGTAGGTGGAGTGCTTGACGACTTCAACCCAGGGACACGCATCCACCAGCCGCTGCACCAGGCCGAAGTAGCTCCCAGGCATGGCCTCCTTGGGCCACAGCCGAACTATGAGGCCCTTCATGGCCTGTTCGGCCACCTTGTGGAGCTCAACCAGCTGCTTCAGCTGGTCGCTAAGGGGCACCGGATGTCCGGCCTCAGCATACTGAGACCAGAAGACCTTCTCCGTCGAGCTCCCCTCCTCGGCCCGGTAGAAAGCGGCAGCATCAGACACGCTGCGAGGCAGATCTGCGCACGCTCCTGGAGAGCTCCGAATTCGAGTAAGTAATAGGTAATTCACATTCACATGCTTGCTTTGCATGAAAAATGCCTTACCCGCCGCTATTTTCTTCAACGCCTCGATTTCCTGGAGGGACACGTGGGCTTCGGCATTAGCTGCTTTGGCACTCTCAAGAGCCGACGCAAGCTCGGACTCTCGAGTCTTCGAGTCACGCTCCAAACTCTCGTGCTTTTCCATGAGAGCCTGGAGCTCTTGCTGTACCTCCGCCACCCGCGCCTCCTGCTTCTCTCGCTGGGCTCGTTCTGCGGTAGCATTGCGTTCGTCCACGGACACCGCCTCCTTCAGGGTCGCCACCTCGTTCGTGGCCCCTGTAGTACCCACGTTATCCTTGTTATTTCTCTTGCAACCAAATCCTTTTGTGTAAGGTACAACTTTAATACGGTGTGACTCACCTTCCTTGTCCTCGATCTGCTTCTTGGCACGGCCAAGCTCGCTCTCGGACCTCTCGAGGCTCTGCTTTAAAGCATCGACCTCCGCAGTCAGTGCGGAAGAGGTCAGCAGCACAGCCTGCAATCCCATATTGACGTATTTTTTAGACTCCTGCGTATATCTTTTTAGATCCTCAGTCCGGCTTTTCTTTCCGAACACCAAACCGAGCATCAGGGGCTACTGTCTATGTGGTATTATATTACACATCTTAAAATTCTTACCTCAAAGCCTGTTAGAAGGCTGCTGCAGGCTTCGGTCAGCCCGCTCTTGGCGAGCTGAACCTTCTGAATCACCGCACTCATGACAGTGCGGTGTTCTTCTTTGATGGAAGCGCCGTTGAGCGCCTCCAGCAAGTTATCCGGCGCCCCCAGTTGGACGGAGGCTGCCGGTGTCACAGTTTTGCCCTTCTTACGAAGGGGCCGCTCGCCAGACTCCGGAACCACTGCAGGTTCCGGTGCGGAGTCCGGTGCACAGTCCGGGAGGTTGCCCTGCGGCACCTCCGGGGCCTCCTCCTCCTGACGGGTCCCTTCCTGGGATCCCACCTTGACATCGTCAGCGGCATGGGGGGTGGAGGTGGTCGGAAGAGAATCCATATCCGACGTGCCCAAGGACCCACTCGACGAAGCGGGAAGATCGTCCTTGGGCGGACTACATGTTGTATGCGGCATTAGAAAGACACCGTGTGGCAAAAAGAAAAATTATAAATCATCTAGGAGTCCGGATACTTACGATCTCGCCAGGGGCTTGGCCCGTGAGGGCCACTCCTCGTTGCTGTCGCCAACGTTGGCGGAGCAGTCCGGGGGAAGGGTCCTTCCCTTCCTGGACCCTTCAGCCTCCCTCGTTGGGGAGGCCTTCCTTTTCTTCTCTCCCCCCGCTGGGGGAGAGGCCTCTTTCTTCTCCTCCTTGTCCTCGTGGGAGGAGTCCACCTCGGAGTCATCGGACGATGAGTCCGATACCACCTGACGCCGGGAACTCCTTCGGGTTCACGTGGCCTTCTTCTTGGCCTTCTTCTCCGGCACTACGTAAAGTGCCGGGACCAGCAGCCCTGTCAAACGGGTGTCCGCTAGGTCTTCTGGAAGGGGAGCCGGACAGTTAACCTGTCCGGACGTCTTCTGCCAGTCCTGTTAAAGGTATTGGGAGTTTAGATCACGCATAGAGTCAAACTATGAAAAGCGAGTGTCCCATAAAGGATAACGTAGCTTACCTCGCCAGTTGGACGCTGCAAGCTGAATCTGCGATCTTCGGTAGCAGATGCGGGAGCTTCGGCGCCCTTAAACAGCACCCTCCAGGCCTCTTTGTATGTAGTGTCGAAGAGGCCGCTCAAGGTCTGGTGCCGTGCCGGATCAAACTCCCACAAATTAAAGTCCCGTTGCTGGCAGGGGAGAATCCGGCGGACGAGCATGACCTGGATCACATTGACAAGCTTGAGCTTCTTCTTCACCAGGGTTTGGAGACAGGACTGGAGTCCGGTCAGCTCCTCCGAACTACGCGAAAGCAAGCCCTTCTCTTTCCAGGAGGTGAGCTGCATGGGGATGCCAGATCTGAATTCGGGGGCCGCTGCCCATTTAGGGTCACGCGGCTCGGTGATGTAGAACCACCCCGATTGCCACCCTTTGATGGATTCCACAAAGGCACCCTCGAGCCAAGTGACGTTGGGCATTTTACCCACCATGGCGCCTCCGCACTCCGCTTAGCTGCCCTTCACAACCTTCGGCTTGACATTGAAGGTCTTTAGCCACAAGCCGAAGTGGGGCTGGATGCAGAGGAAGGCCTCACACACGACGATAAACGCCGAGATATTGAGGATGAAATTCGGGGCCAGGTCGTGGAAGTCCAGGCCGTAGTAGTACATGAGCCCCCAGACAAATGGGTGGAGTGGGAAGCCCAGTCCGCGGAGGAAATGGGGAAGGAATACCACCCTCTCATGGGGCTTGGGGGTGGGGATGAGCTGCCCCTCGTCAGGCAGCCGATGTACAATATCGCTGGACAGATATCCGGCGTTGCGCAACTTCTCGATGTGCCCCTCCGTAACGGAGGAGGCCATCCACTTGCCTCCCGCCCCAGACATGGCTGGAGAAGGTCAAGGTGAGATGTGAGGACTTGGGCGCTGGAGCTCGAGTGCGCGGAGATGGATAAGCAAAGGAGGAAGAAGGCGTAGGTAAAAGAGGTGGATCCTTATCCCCTTATATATGGGTGGATGAAACTATGCGTCCCTACCGGCCTGGTAAAACTCGCTTATCTCCCAAGCGCCGCAATGAATGGCGCGGTTGGGTTACCCACGTCCGTATTGATGGGATTCCCGGAATAAGGGGAACACGATCTCTGCTTCAACAAGATGTGCCAAGGAAACCGCTTCGCTAAATGCGCTAAGGTGGTATAATAAAAACGATTTGAGTAAAGGCTTGGTAGTGGTGTGACGTCACGCCACAAAATACGTCAGCAGATTGAACTTGTGTAAATATTATTCTCTCTACGGTGGTATGTGGAATTTATTTTACAGAGCCGGACACTATCCTGGTGTTCACAATCTTCTATGAATTATTCGGAGGAGGAGCCCGCCTTGCAATGTCGAAGACAATATGTGCGCTGGACTTGTCGTCATTGAAGCCTGGTTCAGGGGCTACTGAGGGAGTCCTAGACTAGGGGGTGTCCGGATAGCCGAACTATCATCATCGGCCGGACTCCAAGACTATGAAGATACAAGATTGAAGACTTCGTCCCATGTCCGGATGGGACTTTCCTTGCGTGGAAGGCAAGCTTGGCAATATGGATATGTAGATCTCCTACCATTGTAACCGACTCTGTGTAACCCTAGCCCTCTCCGATGTCTATATAAACCGAAGGGTTTTAGTCCGTAGGACAATAACAATAACAAAAATCATACCATAGGCTAGCTTCTAGGGTTTAGCCTCCTTGATCTCGTGGTAGATCCACTCTTGTACTACCCATATCATCAATATCAATCAAGAAAGAGTAGGGTTTTACCTCCATCGAGAGGGCCCGAACCTGGGTAAAAACATCGTGTCCCTTGTCTCCTATTACCATCCGCCTAGACACACAGTTTGGGACCCCCTACCCGAGATCCGCCGGTTTTGACACCGACAGGACCCCTGCAAGCTAATCAGGTTCCCGCGCAAATACCTTCTTGTTCGCGCACAGGAATTTTACCAAGGCTTCCTCCTGTTCGAGCTCGAGGTTGGCGCCTATGGTGAAGGTGGCACTGGTAGATCCATCCTCGTCGACTAGTACTTGCTTGGTTTCCGCCTTGTCCTGAGTGAATAGCTGCTTCTTCTTGGCCGGTGCAGCCCCCTTGGGTTCAGAGGCATCTGAGTCGGCGGGCTGCGCCACCGCCACGGCCTTGAAAGCGAGCTTGAGTGCTTGCAACACATCCCCGGTGTCTCCAGACACGGTGAGGACGCCGCTACTCCCGGGAATCTTCATGAGGTTGTACGCTGGGTGAGTTGCGGCCATGAACCGGGCCAGTGCCGGGTAGCCAAGGATGGTGTTGTATGGGAGGCCGATGGGGGTGATGTCGAAGTTGATTAGCTCCGTGCGGAAGTTGTCATAGGTGCCAAAGGTCACCGGGAGGCGGATCTGCCCCAGGGAGCCGGTAGAGCCGCCTCCAATGCCCAAGAAGGGCTTGTTGGGCTGCAGTCGCTCCGGCGGTACATGGAGGAGGCTGAAGGCCTCCACCGAGAGCACACTGAGGCCAGCACCGCCATCGATGAGGGTCTTTGTGACCGCCACGTTTTAGATGGTGGGGGTGCATAGCATTGGGAGCGCGCCCGAGAAGGCCGAGTTGGAGCGGTGATCATCTGAGCTGAAGGCCAGGTCAGCTTTAGGTGCCGCCCAGCCCGGAGGCGCCCCGCGCGGCGCGAAAGCGGCGCCGATCTGGCGAACGAATGACTTGATGTGGTGGCCTGAAGGTGGTGCCTGCGAGCCGCCTAGGAGAGCTGCGACGATTGGGTGAACTGATGCAGCGTACTGGGCGAGGTAGAGGTTGCGCAGCTCCCCCCCAGGAGGCCACGGAAGCCGTTGGCAGGTGGAGCAGCCACATGCGCGGGACATCAGTGAGGGCCATGGGGAAATAGTTGGCCATGACCCTGTCGTCGCCCCCGGCCTCGAGGATGGCCTTCTCGTAAGCCAGCAGGAAGGCCAACGGATCGGCCGTGCCGTTGTAGCACGGTGGCATCTTTGGCTTGAACTTGTTCGGCCATTGCACCTGCCGCAAGGCGGGGGCCAAGGCTCGGAGCCCCCGGCCCCCATGCTGGCGCCGGCGACCGGAGCGGGTGACGCGCTGCCCATCATGAGGGCGAACCGCGGTGCTGACGGAGAGCGGGTTGGTGGAAGGGAAAGCTCCGGCGCACCCCTACCTTGCGCACCAAATGTCAGATTTCGGGTTCCGGCAGACCCTTGAGGTTCGAACACTGGGGTGCACGCGAAGATAACACCTCCAGCCTACCCATGTCTCACCGCCTCGCAAGGATCTAAAACTACACGAAGAACGACACAAGGGACACGAGATCTATACTGGTTAAGGCCACCATTGTGGTGTAATACCCTACTCCAGTTTGTGGTGTGGTGGATTGCCTCTGGGTTGGTGAGGAACAGTACAAGGGGAGAACAGCCTCGCGAGGGGCTGTTCTTGGTTGGTGTGATGAACTGCTAGGGGGAGTTCAGTCGCCTCTCTCTGTGTGTCTCAGATGTCGATCCGATCCCTCTACCCTATGGGTGGCTAGTCCTATTTATAGGCGAAGGCCCCGGGCCTCTTCCCAAATAATGAGCGGGAAGGGCGCCAACAATTGGCCATTTTGAAGGGGAACATCTAGTACACTTATCCTGACTAAAGTCGGTCCTCGCCTGCCAAAGACCCTGACGATGACACTGGCTTGGGCTCCACGATGACCTCCGCTCTGCCATCCTGCTGGTCTTGGTCTCGTTGTACCGAAATGGCTGCCTTTGCTTGATACCTTTGCCTGCGCTTGCCCCCTTTGCACCAAAGAGGAAACAAGGACTCTGCGCAGGCCGGCGCCCGCCTGGCACTCGCCTGGCCTTGGTCGTCACGGCTTGCGTCATGAGCACCTCGTGAGGTACCCCACCTTGATCTCTCCGCCTCCTCGCGAGCCAGCCTGATGAGGCTGTGCCTGAGGAAGCCTCCTGTCGTCCCACCCGTGAGGATTGGTCCCTCGCGAGGGTCTTGAGCATGTGCTGATGAAGATGGGCCATACTGGGCCACTCCTTGAGCCACGCCGCAGGCCGCAGGCAGGCAAGTCTGGTTACCCCCGTTCCCAGAACACCGACAACCCCTAAGGGGATCGACCTCTTTAGGATGGGTACCGAGGGGCAGAGAGTTCTATGCAAGGTGCAACTCACGAGGCTCAGCTAACGTGAGCCATGACGACCAAGGCCAGGCGGGCGCCAGCGGGCGCAGAGCGCCAGTTTCCTCTTTGGTGCAAGGGAGGCAAGCCACAGGCGCGGAGTACCGAGGAATCAACCAAAGGTTTCCATTCTGGTGCAACAAGACCAAGACCACCAGGACGGCAGGACGGAGGTCATCACCGAGCCCACCGCAGCGTCACGACTAGGGGCTTTTCGCAGGCGAAGACCACTTTAGTCAGGAAAAGTTGTACTACTTGTCCCCTTTCAAATCTGGCCATTATGGGATCCCTTCCCGCCAACATTTGGGAAGAGGACCAAGGCCACTATAAATAGGACTAGTCACCACCATAGAGGGGATCAAGTTCAGAGAGGGGAGATCAAGTCAAGAGCAAGGGGAAGAGATCCACTCTCACCCGACCACCTCACCAGCTCTCCTGAGCTCAAGAACACCTCATCTCCCGAGGCCAGTTCATCCACTATACTAGTTCATCCTCCGCCCCTCGAGGCAATCCACCAAAACGCTGGAGTAGGGTATTACACCTCAAGGTGGCCCGAACCAAGATAAACTGTTGTGTCTCTGTCTCTTCGAGCCCGACGCGCTAGGCTTAGGAGGATCGCAAGTAGACAGGCTAGGTAGGTTGAGATCTCCGCACGCACCCCAGAGTTCGAACCTTTCAAGGGTTTGCGAAACCCGTAATCCGGCAATATCAGAGGATAATGACCACCTTGCCACTGTGGTGACCCCTTAATCTATAAAAGGAGGCCCATGGCACTGGGTTAGGGGGTTGGAAAGTTGATGAACCCGAGCCACCCTATGCGCGTAGTCGCTACAGCCCCGAGGTAAACCTTGTCGGGCAAGTGTGCTATGCACCACCGCACCCATTCCACAATAAATCCACCAAAGCAGGAGAAGGGTCTTATGCCTCGCGGTGGCCTAAACCTGGGTAAATTCCTCGTGTGCTCTCTATCATGCTGCCGTGCGTTGGTTTGCTCTTTGTGCAACATGACCCCCCCCCCCCCGCCGAACCGGCAAGGGGCCGCCCGATCCCATAGGTGGCCGCGGATATCCCACGACACTAACCTTGTAGGAATTGGAATTTCTTTTGACGGAAGGCAGCTCATCATCCAAGAGGCCCCTTCACTTCAAAGGTTGATCCTTGATCCTATATATTCACCATCGCAAATAACCGTCCTCTCTGCGCCTAAACTGGAGACCTTGGGTGTAATACATTATCTTTGTGCTCATTTCAAGATGGTGTTTGGCTCCACATTTCTTTAGGTACTCTATATTATCATCTACACTTGTAACCACAAGCTGCATTTTAAATTTCTGCGCATAAGTTATATATCATCTTGGAGTACACATTTTTGTACTAATATTATGTTCTATGCTCAATGAAGAGTTTCTCCATGGATAGACTATCAATGGAGCTGGATTCTATCAAGATCTTATATATCCAAATGAATAGTTTTGATCTGAACAAGATTACTGGCTTGTTGCAGTGCTTTCCATGTCTGGAGAAGTTGTGTATAAAGGTGATAATTTGACACACATTGGAAGCCCGCATATAGTGTAATAGAATTAACCATTTAGCTGTTGCTCTTTTCACACTCTTTTTTAGACCTTAACCGTTTTCAATCTTCATGTCTATTTAGGCAACGGGACGGGGTAAGAAAGTTATTACCAATCGGTGGATTCGTAAGCACCCGAATTTTCTCACTTCTCATGACATTCGATTGAAGACAATAACGCTGGAACGATATGTAGCCAACCATGCAAACACTAGTTTTGTCACATTCTTCCTACTGAATGCGAGGTTACTATTGTCCATGAGGCTTAATTTTATCAGCAGCATGGTTTTGATGGAGGGGTATGTCGAAGAGCAAAAAAATGAGTTTCAAGTGGACAAAAGAGCTTCTAAACGTGTCGGGCTTCTATTTACAACATCTTGTGGTCATAATCTAGTAAATTTTACCACCCAGGATGTTCATTCTATGGACCTGACCAATCAATTTGACTATGACTGCTGAAAATAGTGCCGGAGTTAGATGTTGTTGCCCTTTTCAATCTGGGTTTTCTCTAAACCTGATGAGCAATTAACCTTCATGCTTTTGTACAGTTTCTAAGCTAGAGTTAGATGTTGTTGTCCTTTTCAACTCGGCTGAGACTGTCATATTTTATTTGACACAAGGCAAATGGCTTGCCATTCGTTTAATTAAGAGTGAAATACTATAACAAATACCAACCAAGAGAAATAACATCACTCTCGCCGGCTGTTTGAGCTCATTGTGCATTATAGAACCCAACTGATTAGCCCCCACCAGCACCCACAAACTTATTTTGAACTAGCAAACCAAATGGGCTGTAAATTTTCATTAGAAAGGCTGGATGACCGTGACAGATTTGGATTCTGACATTTCGGACCCAAGAGGAAAAAGCTTATCCAAGGTGGTGTCGACTTACTAGCTAGTCAAAAAACGATTCTGCCTACCAGCCGTTGGATTGACATTCAACATCTGTTGTGTATTTTCTATCTCTTGTCTACTTCCTCCAACCGACCAAACCAAACCACCCCGTCAGTTCCGCCTGCTCCTGCCTCCCATAGCTGGCTGCGCCTTCGTCGCCCTACCATATCCTCCAATGTGGGCCAGTCCCTCCCTCTATTCCCGCACACGTCGTGTTATTCTCCGGCGATGTCAGCCCCAACACGCACGCGCACCCGAAGCAGTCAACCCTCATACTCCCCTCCACCTGCGAATGGACCGGCGCATCTTCCAAGGCTCCTGTTTGTTCTGTCCGAGGCCTTGCCGTCGTCCTCCGCCTTGGTTCGCTCGCCGTGCGTGGTGCACCGCCCTCTTGCATTATCAACGTCGTCAACAACCGAGAGGAACAAGGAGATGACTGTAAGTGGAGAGGATGACAGTAGGGACCCACCAGGGTCATGGCAGTACGCAAGCAAGTGCCTCTATATTACAAGCCCCAAAAAATGGTTCCCCTAATGGTTGGACATCTGGGGTCCACGCCATTGTCGACGTAGTCAATAAACGAGAGAATTACACAATGAGTGGCTGACACCAGGGACCCAGCAGGTCGCACAATTGTTATTTACTTTTTTTAGGAACAAGCAATTGTTATTTATACTAGTTTTAGAGACGGATCAGGGTAACAACTGGCTGTGCGGGGGCTGTGGCCCATCTAGACAGGATTTTAATTATGTTTACCACATCATGAGCCCAGTTGTGTTTTTTTCTTGCTGAAAATGGCTAGCCCAGTTCTACTTTTTTTAAAGAAATACCCAACCGAGGCCTACTTGCTTTGTCAGCCCTGCGGGACTGCAGATCTTTCAAGACGAGGAGAGTTTCATTCGGCTTGCCCAGAAAAGGGGCTATCAGTAATGAGAAATGGGTTGTACATTTTTAAAACACATCAAACCGGGAATTAGTTTCATTTTTTTCATTTCAAGATTTTAAATTCCATTGGTTTGTTGTCGCATCCCTAATTCTGGTCTGACCTATGCTAGCTTCCATGTGAGCATCATGCTTAAATTCAAATGAAACTTGAATTGAGGAATTTTCAAAAGCCTCAGAAAACCTCTAAAAATAACCAACATTTAAATCTTCCCAAATGAGTCCAAGAAAATGTTCCTGTTATTCTATAGAAATATTGGTAAGAGGTAAAATTCAAACCAATATTTTGGAGTCACAGAAATATTTATTTTGGCCATTTGAATTAATCCAATAACTATTTGCTTTGGATTTATATTTAATATATATTAAATATGACTCCAATAATTCTGGAAGTTTGTGAGTGGCTTTGTATAAATTTTAGCAAGCCATATAATAACCTACAAAATTTATTTAAATGATTTAGTTGCTAAACTAAATCAAAACAGAGGAAGAAAAATAGAAAGCAGAAACAAAATAAAAGAGAGAGAGACCCTTACCTGGCCTCACATGTGCAGCCCACCTGGCCGGCCCAGCTGGCAGCCCAGCCAACTGGCCTAGCCCACCACCGCCTCCTCCCCTGTCGTCTTCCTCCTTTGCTAGGGGGACGGGCGCGTGCCCGACGCGCGCGCAACGCCGTGCGCCACCTCCTACTTGCAGCCGAGGGCCTGGACGCCTCCA